>NC_064616.1:608207473-608507473 GCF_023898315.1 Schistocerca nitens
AACTCCTCTTTTAACTTCATGACATGGGGTGGAACCCGTTCCAGATCTCCCTACCTCACGAAAATCATAGGATGCAGCAGGAATGGAACCCAGGTCCTTTCAAACGACAGGCAATGACGCTAACGTTTCGGCTACGGAGGTGCTCCGCACATATCATAATAAAGCGCAATTCTTCTTTTATTTGTTTATTCATGTTCACTTTCCTATAACACACAAAGGAAATTTTGAAGAAGTAATAAGAAATGTAAAAATTAATAACTCAAGAAAACAAGCTTCAATTGGTAAGAAAAAAACGAAAAATGACATACGTGAATTATTAGCGAGAAAATTGCCAGCTGACAGTAATATCGGTGCACTAGAATAATTTATACAAAATGAAGAGAAGTAGGATGAGTGAGTCATATGGATGAGAGAAGTAATAATGTGTATGTTCTCGCCATACACTTTTAATCTAATTATAAACACTATTTTCATTAAATCACCTTAGTGGCAGGAACATAAACGTTAGTGACTTCATTGAAGTCAATGAAGAAGTTTTGACTGCCTTTAAGGTGTTATAGATCTTTTCTGGTCTGCCATTTAGTTAATCCCTTACATTCTAAATGTAAATTTTAACATCTTCATGTTGGTACACCTGATCTTTCGCCCGTATTACAGAGGGGAGTAAGTACAGCAGGAATATATTCTACACGTATTATGACGGATACAGTATTGTACTTAACGTTAGTATTTTTTCACTACCGCAAAGCGACACTTGGGGTCTTCAAAACCTTAGCATGTGCATGCCACGAATGTAATTCTACAAGTAAGATACGAAGAAATCCACGTGGCGATGACGTCAAAATCATCGACACCTGTAGTGGCTATAACAGAAGTACAGCTGACTGACAACATTATTGTTGTTTAAGCGCTGTTATTCTGTCGCAAACCTGAAAATTTTGTTGTATCTGGACAAAATAATTTAAAGGTATAACATATTAACAGATTAACAGATGTAAACTGTTCACCGTGCCAAAACACTTAACCGGAACCTTCCTTTATCGACCGAGCTATCCAGGAACGACTCGCCACACAACCCGTGCCCCCCCCCCCCCCCCCCCCTTTTTCTCTTCTTCAGTTCCGTCAGTACCACTCCTCTTTCCAAGAGCATTGTTCACGATAGGCAAGGATAATTTTTCAGTCAGTTTCGGAAAGAGCCGCACTCCGCTTCAGAGCGAGGGATTCGTCCTAGAATACAAAGCTTTGTTTCCTCGACAACAGTAGAAACACAAGTAGCCTAATGTTTTAAATTATTTTTTTAGGATTTAGCACCGCTTAAACGTTGTACCGCTGACACATCGTTTCATGCAAGAGACTCTAATTCCTCTGAATCATTGATGTAGCGGCGGCAAAGCGAGTGGTTGGGTCCATTTCGGATTTGACAGATGAGCTGTTAACCATCCCTTTGACACTTCAACTGACGGCAGAAGGGGGTGGGGAGGGTGATTAAATCAGAAGAGCCTCACAAGCCTGGAACCGAGGGTAGATTGTGACCTATCGACTGCCTCTACCTTCTGTACCATGGTCAAATTTCAGAACCATTTTGAAAATTGCTAAAGCTCCATCATTACGTTTATTAAATATAGTGTGGTGATTTTAGTATTTTATCTTAATTATAAATGTTAGTTAATCTAACTGGCTTTTATAATTTTTGGTGCGAAAATCAGTTTTTGCCTAATAATTCGTATTACTAATAGTCTTGCAAGTGATAATCCCAGTGATAATCAATGATAATCAGTGATAATCCCAGTTTTGCAGGAGGGCATCTGTGAAATTTGAAAGGTAGTAGGGAATGAGGTACTGGGGAAAGTAAAGCAGTGAGGACGGGTTGTGATTCCTGCTTAGGTGGCTCAGTTGGTTGAGCACTAGCCCACGAAAGGCAGAAGTCCCGACTTCGAATCTTGGGTTTTTGATGTACACATGTCGTTCATATTGTTTTAACCATTCTTTATCTACATTACCTGTGCCTTCTATGGATCTTTTGTTTAATTTGCACTTGATTTCGTATATTATAGCAATGTGTAGTGGATCTGAGTGGTCTTTTATGGATCTTAACGCATCTTTGATTTTATGGCTGCTTGAATTTAAACCTTTTCCGCGGAGGATATTTTCTATGCGATCGGTAACGCTCAATATATATTCAAAAATAGCAGCTGTTATGGTGCTGCGGCCTCTTCTTCATACTTATCTGCTGTTCTTTGGCGCTTCAGAACTCTTTTTAAACTTAATATATGTTTTAAATTGGCTTCGTCAGTCATACGATATGCTCTTGCCACTATGAGGCTGAGAACTGTCCTTTTTTGGGGGCGGGGAAGGGGGGGAGGTCATGGTGAGAATCCGTATGCACGTATCTTCCCATACTTGTGGGTTTTTATGTTTTCGCTCCACTCTGGGTTGCACCAGATGTAAACTTTTAATGGTTTACAGTTGTTACTGTTCCAGTGATTTACCGCCAGTATTCTGACTAAACAGCAGTGGGTCATTACGCATATTTATGCACAATACGATACATTTATGTCCGTCGAGGGTCAACTGCTGGTCCCGAAACCGATGTCCATCCTCTGCAGGTCTTCCTATGTTTCACTACAGTTTTATGGCATTACAAATTTGCTACATGCAATTGCATCGGCCACGAATACAGACTCACGTTGTCATCTACTTGGTTATTTAGTTTTTAATTCACGGACTGAGGAGGCCGATGAACTTGTTACGAAAAATTAAGGTAACTCTCAGCATATTCAAATCTCGAAACTCTTTCATATAAGGCTTCATTATACATATTTTAAGAGTAATTGTAATCTATTTAGAACTGACGCATGAAATGTGGCAACAAAACTGACGGCATCCTATGAGTCACTTCTTCCATTATTCCCAAGATGTATCGTAAGAAGAGAGGAAGCCGTGAAGTAACACAGTGGGTGACAAATTCTGGTCCACCTCTGTTGACTGTGGCCTGTCTCTAATCTGTGTCTGATCACTATGGCATCCTGCTTCTCCAGTACTCGAATACTACATGCGAAAGGCACAATATCCTCAATCGCATCGATTCAACCTAAGACCTCTGTCCACACCGACACTAAGTCGTTCATACTAGAATGCTATGTATGTCACGTGTTCCCATGTTGTACCACCAGAAAATGGTTCGCCCATTGTTGCCATGATGGAATGTTTTGGGCATGAATGTACACGATCCAGTCACATTAATGTAACCACGTGTCAGAAGCCTGAATAAAACTACCTTCTGGAAGGTACCGACAAGGATGTGGAGCCATGGCGACTCCAGTGGCATGGCCAGTTGTGCTAGGTTTCTCGATTGAGGACCCATGGCATGAACAGCCTGACTGAGGTGGTACGGATTGTCTTTCAATCCGGGGGATTTGATGGTCAGGGCAGTACGGTAAACTCATCCTGGTGCTCTTTGAGCCGCGCTTGTACATTGAAAGCTAAGCAATACATTGCATTGTCCTGCTGTTAGGTATCATTATGCCGTGGAAAAGCGAACAGCACGTAGGGGTGGACACGGACGCAAAGGATATACGGATACTTATGTTGATTCATTGAGCTTTCCAAAATGACGAGATCATCAAGGGAATGACACGAAAGCATTCCCCAGACCATAACTCTCCTCCTCCCGTCTGGAACCTTCCGATGACTGTTTCACGCTGTACCCGTCAAGGGACATCTGTCCGTTGAAGCATACAAAGTGATTCATCTGAAAAAGCCACCTGACACCATTTAGTGGACGCCCAGTCCAGTTACGGTATCGGCGTGCGAATTCCAGCCGTAGCCGCAGAGAAACAGCTTTCAACACGGGTGCATGAATTAGGCGCCCGCTACAGAGGCCCGTACACAGCAACGTTCACTGAACAGTCACAGAGGTACTATCATCCTCCAAAGATCCGAACGACCTGACTTGTGTTCCGCCCGGTTGGCAAGCAGCCCACGTAACGTGTCTCTTTTGCAGGTCTTCTAATCAGTCTCCAGTATATTCTTTTGACTATACAAAATGGTTACCACAAGTGAACACAAGAGAACACTGCTTTGTATGACAGTAACTCCACATGTAAATTAATACCACGATACTATAAATATCATTTAACACATTATTTGAGATGAAACAGTCCTTTATTTTATTACACTAAGAGACATTTCTCGCATTAGTGTCTGAGACGACTAATACCTGTAACTGCACTACATAACTCATTCCGAAATCTTTACCCAAAACAAATTTATTTTTCGAATAAGAGATTTTCCAAGAATATCTGAATTCCAAAAATTAAACGACAGTTCCAAGTTCTAAAAGGTTTTCCAAACACCTATTAATCGTCGTTTGCTTGGCGAGTAGTTTTGTGTAAAGTGTTTGATGACCTAACCAGATAGAAAGATTACAATTAAAAGCGTCAAGTGCTGTATGGAAACCTTCTGTCGAATATGATGGATACGAAACTCATCGAAACGTTGCGACAAGACGACGACACCACTCGGCTGATAACCCCAGAAGAATTCATCACTGGATTACGTCGAGAAAGACTGCAATCGCATGTCTCTTCACTCGTCAACAATAACGATGTGTGACGATTTCGATTACCAGTGAGACACAGAATTTTTTCACATCATTTCAAGGTTAAACATGACACACCCAGCTGGTGAAAAAGAAGTAGGTAATTAACGTCCTCTTTGTTTATAGTCAATGTCGATATGTGCGTGGCTCGATCCCCAGTCGTCACTGAACACTTTGTCACGTAATTTCTAGTTCAGACTTTCCCGAAGCTGATACTGGCGCAAGAAACCTATATTTAATTCCCACTTCTAAGTGCGTTCGTCTCACCATTTCAGGCTCAGACATCTCGACACTGCAGAGGAAATTCCAGAGTTCACATTTGGTTGTTCTTAGTTACCAACTAGATAAGATGCTGGGTACGTATCCCCATCCAACACAAAACTTTACATCACCGTATTTAAGGTTTGTTAGTTATTTAATGTCGTTCGTCGTTAATTTCTTCGACAGAAGATGATGGGTACGAAACTCATCGAAACGTTGCGACAAGACGACTCCACCACTCGGCTGATAACCCGAGAAGAATTCATCACGAGTGAAGAGACATTAAAAATCAAAAATATTTTCCTCCAGCAGTTAGATGTACTCTTGCTAGTGTTTGAAAATACTTGAAGAAAATTTTTGTGGTGGTCCAGGGTTTGAACTCAGACAGGTGCCTTGTGTGCAGGCATAGAGGAGTTTGGGATCTTGAGGAAACAACGAATCGATGGAGCTCAATAGCCACATAGAGTTCAAATCTTACGAAAGGAAAGAAGTGAGTTTTAATTTCAATCCAGAACCAATACATTCAAGATCTCAGGCTAAAATAAAAGATGGAATAAATGAAATGTGGCCTTACATTAAATAAAATAAATTAACGTGAGTAAGAAGGCTTACTGGTGACTGAGGTTTAACATGCCGCCATATTCGGCTCTGTGGTGTCCCAGTCTGAAATCTAATCGGCAGCGAAGGATCGTCTTTAAGGTGAATCTGGAGCCACGGAGCAATCGTAGATTCTTCACTGCACATAACAGATCTGAACAGCCAGCAGTTAGATGTACTCTTGCTAGTGTTTGAAAATACTTGAAGAAAATTTTTGTGGTGGTCCAGGATTTGAACTCAGACAGGTGCCTTGTGTGCAGGCATAGAGGAGTTTGGGATCTGAACAGGATCTGTTTGTGCCAATTAAAAACTATTGCCTGAAATGGGATGCGAACCCAGATCCTATGTATACCAAAGTAGCACTAACCCACCAGACACGGAGCTTCACTATGATTGCATCATGATTTTGTGCGCCGTACTGGATGAGTATTCTGACTTCCTGTAGGTGATTGCAGCGTGTTCAGTAGCTTTATTTCTTTGTTCGATGGAACGGCCATAACCAGCTGCGTCGACTACCCAGTGCTTACATGCGATTTTATTTAGTAATCACTGAATAAAATCACATTACGACCATCTAGAAAACTTCCAAAACTGTAGGATGCTGAAGTTTCCACAGGAATTGTTGCCTGCCACTTGAGCTGCACTGTCTGCTGATGGTACACGTCGCACAGTGCAAAAGAAAATCTGGTTATTAAACCCGTTACTTGCGTAATTTTTTAACCACACATCACCTGTCCTTAATATTATGTGTCTGTTCGTAGCTCAGATACAATTTACTTTATTTTCTAAACGGCCAGCAATAGCAAAACATTGGAAAAACATTTCTATGAAAGAGCTTCTGGCTGCCTATCTTGATCAGAACAATTTCTGCACCACATGCCTACAGCCACCTGATGCCAGTCGGCATCAGCCCAGGCGATCAGGCTGCATCACGCCATTAGCCTATGATTTACAGTGAACGTTTTTGCACTCACACTGG
The DNA here is from genome assembly GCF_023898315.1 of Schistocerca nitens. NCBI lineage: Eukaryota > Metazoa > Arthropoda > Insecta > Orthoptera > Acrididae > Schistocerca > Schistocerca nitens. Next base: position 608,213,911 of record NC_064616.1, read on the forward strand.
CGACCATAATACTAGTTAATATTCATATTGTTGACTGTAGTTTGGTTTTCAAATTAAATACGTTCGATAAACCGAGTGTACACCATGCAGCAACAACATTGTAGTGCAAAATGTACTCGAAAAAGTAGATTGGTGCGTAAGTTCGTGGTGATTATGCTTGGTCTCTTGGTATGTAGGTTGCCATAAGAGTATTTCTCAATCGTCTATTTTTATTTAAGGTTCTTGTATCGTTCTTGCGATGACATCTTGAACGTTGTATATTTGATGGTTGTGAGTAGCGTACTTCATGAGTTAAGAAAACGGAGTGTTAACAGAAAAAAAGTTTAACATTTTGTTCTCTATGGATTTAATATACGGCTGAAGGCAGTGGAGGAAGCTCGAACACTTGTGCCACGTATGAAGTGAATGCTATCGAAAAGTCACGTCCGAAAATAGTTTTCTCGCTTCATGTAGGATCGTTTTGACACGAATTATTCTCTAGATTCTGGAAGCACAATGGCTGTAGCTCAGTAACGTAAGATGTAAAACACTGTTATCTCGCGAGTTTGGGACCTAGAACCAACACAGCTTTGCCTTTACAGCGTGGCGACATTACTACACACCTAGGGACCTGGTGATGTAAAAGATAGATAATTAGAATGAAAACGACAAAATTAATTGTATTTTCAGCGGAGAATGACCTTGCTGGTCTAGAAACATAATCTGATAGCTATATGACACGCAATAAGTTAACATATTTCAGAATATTTCATTGAAATACCAATAAAATGTAAAGTCAGTTGAACAGAATAATTCTTTGTCACTACAGGAAGTGAATAGACTACCACACGGTTCTCAGACTTTTTTACAATGCTGACAAGTGCGAATCATCATCAAAGGAGGATGGAATACGTTTCCATTGCCAATGTGTTTCTTGAGTGGGCTAGCACCTCAGGAGTAAAGTCTGCGCTTCAGTGTCGAAGATGAAACTGCCGCCACGTTGACAGACGTTAGAAATACGAGAAAGGTAAGCAAATATATGTAAACCAACCGAAACACCATAAACTGACAGCAGGGGAAATTACTTGAACGGCCTTCCTCCTCACAGTTGTTGCTATTCTATTTAAGCATAAATAAGAAAGAAATTAGTGATCTTTACCATAAAGGTCTCAGTGACAGCAAGTCATTAAATAAAAAGAAATTCAAAAAAGTGGCCTGGAGTGGAGTTAGTACTCAGCGACCAACAGCAACATCTGAAGATACGAATGCGATGGTATAGATGGACAGACGGTGCTGATGTGCGTGCAGACTAGCCAGTAGCTGTAGATTTAATATTTTAAACTTCCACAATTCATTAACAGCGTTCGTTGTCAACCGGATTAAAACTCAAATTTGCTGAACAGAACGTGACCGGCATCCACAATCTAGTATCCCACACACAACACAGTCCCAACTTGTGGTAGTTAACACCGAGTACTTCTTTTTTTACTGTTTTTTTTCGGTAGCTAATAGTACAGTCTACTTATTTCAGAACGAATTTTCACTCTGCAGCAGTGTGTGTGCTGATATGAAATTTCTTTGCAGATTAAAACTGTGTGCCGGACCAAGACCTGAACTTATGACCTTCTGCATGGTGCGACCAAGTGTTGAATCAGGGTCCCAAAATCGAGTCCTGGTCCAGCACACAGTTTAAATCTGCTAGGATGTTTCAGTCTACTTATTGTTAAACATTTGTTTACGCATTTCTGGCATAGAAATCCAAATAATATTTATACGCTCCTTCTTAACTGAATAAATTGTGGTCAAAGAAAGACCAGAACCTTAAACATACATACCAAAGAATGTCCTCACAGCCTACTAGTCTTTTTTTGGGGACTTAATATCGATCCTCGAGTTCGTGTGCGTTGACGAACTCCTGGTTTGTATGTGGTTCCTCTGCTGCAACGCGTGAAGACATTCCGACGCTACCTATTATTGTTGCCAAAAGCCAACAGTTTTTAACAGTGGTGTAAACTGGTGTATATTAGCTTCTGTTCGGTTTGAAATAAGTTCAAATGGTTCAAATGGCTCTGAGCACTATGGGCCTCAACTGCTGAGGTCATTAGTCCCCTAGAACTTAGAACTAGTTAAACCTAACTAACCTAAGGACATCACAAACATCCATGCCCGAGGCAGGATTCGAACCTGCGACCGTAGCGGTCTTGCGGTTCCAGACTGCAGCGCCTTTAACCGCACGGCCACTTCGGCCGGCTTTGAAATAAGTAATAACTCAAAATTAGATTATTCAAAACAAGCTCTGTAGAGACAACCTTTACCTTACGAATATGGTTTTTCATATAAATAATGATTCATTTGCGCACTTTACGTCATAAATAATAATTTTGCAAACTGAATGCCACTATTAAATGTAAGTTTACTATCGCTGTTATCAACTGAAATTAAGAGTCAGAATTCAGTTTCTACATGTTTCAATTAATTAATAATAATCAGTCCATAGCAACATTTCTGTCACTTCTGAATTTTGGTCAGTAGTAGTTATTTGAATGAATAGGTATTGCTCTCTGATTCGTGTCCATTTTATGTGAGGTAACGCCATCACAAAACAATGACTCAGGGTAAGATGATGTGAAGGTCTTGTTACATTAATATCAGAATTGATGTTTATATTGTCTCACATTACAAATAAATTGAGCACTTGGTGGATTAGAGTTCTATCGTCTGTTCTAGAATGAGGCACTTATCGTTTGATAATTGTGCCGTCTCGAAAAGAGGCGATATGAAACCGTAATATTTTGTGGATTAGAATTCTATCCACTTGTGTTAAATTGAAGAACATAAAGCTTCACCAACATTTGATAAATTTGATAATATTCTTCTCGGGTATGCAGCCGGATCATTACGTCTTCATGACACAATATTTCCGCGGTCCACCTGGCCGCCATCTTCAGGTGAGAGTGCTGGTGCACGAACTCGCCGGAACTGACTTCCCAGCGCAAGCTGCGGCCCCTATATAGGCCGCAGAAGACCCACAACGCGTGCGCGAGAAGGTGCCGTGACTACCCTCTAGCGCAGTAGACATACCCCGCCGCCAGTGGTGGAAACGGGTGAAATCGAGATATCGCTGTCAAAAATTAAAAAATTTTTATTCCGACGATCGAACCACAGACCGTTGTTTTTTAATGTCAGATAACACCGGATCCCAAGTCTTACTTAAAAGATAACCCTTGTCTCTATTAATAAGATTGTCAGATAAACGAATCTCTATGGATTCTTTTAAAATATAGAGGAAATGCTCCCAGCAAAAGGCAGAAAAGCCACCGATTTGCAGGTATCTTCTGGTGGTTCAGGCGAAGGTCCAAACTGGAAAGCACGACGGATCTGTTTATCTGTATAGCCATTCTGCTTGAACACAATCTTAAGATGGTCCAATTCTTTTGTCAAGCTTTCTCCATCTGAGATGGCATAAGCTCTTCTCGCCAACGTCCGCAGGACCCCCGTACGCTGGAACGATGGATGACAGCTAGAAGCATGTAGGTAACGGTCCGTGTGCGTAGGCTTTCGATAAACACTGTGTCCCAGTGTCCCACCACACTTTCTGTACACCTGAACATCCAGAAACGGAAGCTTTCCATCACTTTCCACCTCCATGGTAAACTTGATGCTAGGATGCAGAGAATTAAAATGATCGAGGAGGCGGTCAAGAGCTTCTCTCCCATGAGGCCACACCATAAACGTATCGTCAACGTACCTCCAAAAACAGGTTGGTTTTAAGGACGCCGTCTTCAGCGCCATGTCCTCAAAATCTTCCATAAAAAGATTGGCGACTATTGGGGACAATGGGCTCCCCATAGCCACTCCGTAAGTCTGTTCAAAATATTTGTCATTGAATAAAAAGTACGTCGACATCAACACGTGGCGACAAAGCCTGGTTGTTTCCTCATCCAGTTTCTCACCAATTAATTGCAAGGATTCTTCCAGAGGAACCCGGGTAAAAAGCGACACGACATCAAAGCTAACAAAGCTACCCGGGTTCCTCTGGAAGAATCCTTGCAATTAATTGGTGAGAAACTGGATGAGGAAACAACCAGGCTTTGTCGCCACGTGTTGACGTCGACGTACTTTTTATTCAATGACAAATATTTTGAACAGACTTACGGAGTGGCTATGGGGAGCCCATTGTCCCCAATAGTCGCCAATCTTTTTATGGAAGATTTTGAGGACATGGCGCTGAAGACGGCGTCCTTAAAACCAACCTGTTTTTGGAGGTACGTTGACGATACGTTTATGGTGTGGCCTCATGGGAGAGAAGCTCTTGACCGCCTCCTCGATCATTTTAATTCTCTGCATCCTAGCATCAAGTTTACCATGGAGGTGGAAAGTGATGGAAAGCTTCCGTTTCTGGATGTTCAGGTGTACAGAAAGGATGGTGGGACACTGGGACACAGTGCTTATCGAAAGCCTACGCACACGGACCGTTACCTACATGCTTCTAGCTGTCATCCATCGTTCCAGCGTACGGGGGTCCTGCGGACGTTGGCGAGAAGAGCTTATGCCATCTCAGATGGAGAAAGCTTGACAAAAGAATTGGACCATCTTAAGATTGTGTTCAAGCAGAATGGCTATACAGATAAACAGATCCGTCGTGCTTTCCAGTTTGGACCTTCGCCTGAACCACCAGAAGATACCTGCAAATCGGTAGCTTTTCTGCCTTTTGCTGGGAGCATTTCCTCGATATTTTAAAAGAATCCATAGAGATTCGTTTATCTGACAATCTTATTAATAGAGACAAGGGTTATCTTTTAAGTAAGACTTGGGATCCGGTGTTATCTGACATTAAAAAACAACGGTCTGTGGTTCGATCGTCGGAATAAAAATTTTTTAATTTTTGACAGCGATATCTCGATTTCGCCCGTTTCCACCACTGGCGGCGGGGTATGTCTACTGCGCTAGAGGGCAGTCACGGCACCTTCTCGCGCACGCGTTGTGGGTCTTCTGCGGCCTATATAGGGGCCGCCGCTTGCGCTGGGAAGTCAGTTCCGGCGAGTTCGTGCACCAGCACTCTCACCTGAAGATGGCGGCCAGGTGGACCGCGGAAATATTGTGTCATGAAGACGTAATGATCCGGCTGCATACCCGAGAAGAATATTGTCAATTATTACGCCGGAAAAGCCTTCGTAGTCATTTGATAAATTTTCTTGCCGACAAGCCATGTCAAGCAAAGAATTTTTTTATTTGTATGAAACACACATCAAAGTACAGAAATTCCATTGTGTTAGCTCTAATTTCAGATACGCAACAAGGATCAACAATACGAATTCTTCCGTTATACATACATTGAGGGTTGATATGTGACTTCCTTTGGTTATATCGCACGAGGTGTTCACATGTTACACCAATTAAACAGTTATATTTACAAAACAAGCAAAAAAGTCACAGATTTCGGATGAACACAATAACTAACTTCTGAAGAACAAAAATAAATATTTCTTGGCTAAGTGAATGCAGCACAAATAATCTGAGTTCCAAAAAGCAATAGTCACAAGGCTGAATCTCTTTAAAGTCAGTGGGAATGAATTTTGTAATAATGACACTAATTCTTACACTTTTCAAGCGTAGATGGTGTAGCAAAACAGAATACCAAGAACTTTACAATCGGTGGCGTCCTGTTTGGGCATTCCCACTTGACGGTGACGGCGAAGAGTAGAAGCGTTGATCATGGTAGCGCGTCGTCCAGGCGAGATCTCCACAATGGTGCTGGCTGCTCTGGAATTAGTGGCTGCCTTTGCAGCGCGGGCCTGTATAATCGTCTCACAGAATAACACCTCTGCTTAACTGGATCAAACATAGTTTCAGCGGAAATAGGAAACAGTTCGGCCTTCGCGCGCAGATCGAGGCGGTACTCGCGTTTTGGAACTGATGCGGACCCAACTAGTAGTGTCGCCCTCTGTCATCTGTTAGTAAGCTGGCTTGTTTGAATTTCTGCTTCGTGTGGTCTGGAGTACCGTCGCTGTGATGTATGTTGTCCTGGTTGCTGTTGGCCCTGTTGCACTAGTCGCCACGGCAATGGTGTTCAGTGGTGGTGCCCACAGATGCGAGGCCACACAAATGTGATGTGCTTTAGTAGCACCACATCAACATTTGCGTGACCCCGCACCTGTAAACTAAGATTCAATAGTTAACTTCTGATGAACAGGGATAAAAACTTTCTTGACTGAGTGAATGTTCAAATAATCTGAGTTCTAAAACGTAACAGTCACAAAGGTAAATCCATTTAAAATTCGTAGGATTGAATTTTGTAATACTGGCACTAAGTCCGACACTTCCCAGGTGTAAGTGATGTACAAAACAGACTGCCAAGTCCTCACAACACAGCGGCGTTCCGTTTGGCTAGTCCCACTTCACGGTGACAACCAAGAAAAGAAGAGTTGATCATGGTAGCGTGTCGTCCAGGTGAGGTCTCCGCAATGTGGCTGGATCCAATGGAACTTCTGACTGCCATCTGGGTGCAGGCCTGTATAGTCGTCTCACAGAATAACACTTCTGTTTCACTGGTTCAAACTTAAGCTTCAGCAGAAGTGAGAAATGGTCTGCGAGTGCAATTCGAGGCTAATGCTGGCCCGGCTACTGGTGTCGCCCTCTCTTTATCTGCTGGTGAGCTAATTGGAGCAATGGTAGTCAGTGATGGTGCCCACAGACGCGAGACCACAAAAATCTGATGTGCTCTAGTAGCATCACATCAACATTTGTATGGCCCCGCACCTTGTAAGCTAAGATAGACAAAAATAATCTACATGTTGTCGAGGACTTTGGGTTGCTAGTTGTTACAGTGATACTTCAAATAAGACTAAATTTAAGTAAAACCACAATATTGTAGTATAATTAAAATAAGACTCACAAAAAGTCTGTTCAACCACTGTAGGTTAGTGACAACACCTACAGAGAAAGGTAGGGCATATATACTTACTCGGCTTGGACACATGAGAAACGATAGAGTGGAAAACCAGACAAGCAGACAGAGAAACGAAACCAAAATGGAATTCATCACAAGCAACAAATACTGACGAAATCTACAATCTCATAACATTAAGTTATGGACCAGAAGGTACTACAGGAACATAATTCTTCACCAGTATTTGATAAAATTCCTTGCCAACAAGCGTTACCAAGTAAAGATTTTTTTCCCGCTTTATTTCTACGAAACACATGCTAGAGCACATAAATTTTAATTGTGCTAGCTCTAATTTCAAACACACAACACAGAACAACAATATGCTAGGAAGTTGGTGTCCTGTAGCCCAGACGTCCAGCAAGGCTTGGAAAGCAGAACTAGAGAAAGATTTTGAGAGCCACAGAATTCCCGATGCTGGAACAGCTTAGACTTGGGAAGCAACATAAAATTTGCTGTATTACTTTCGGGACTGGAACTCAATTATCCTTCGTAATTCATTGTATATTTTCTTGTTATTTTGATGAATTACTCTGCGAAAACCCGAGATCCTGTCCGCCATCGATGTATTGAGTGATGGTGCCCACAGATGCGAGACCACATAAATGTGATGCGCTCCAGTAGCTCCTCATCAACATTTGTGTGGCCCCGCACCTTGCAAGCCACGATGGATGAAAGCACTGAACATAGTATCGAGGACTTGGGATAGCTATTTCTTACAATGATAATTAACATAAAACAAAGTCTAAGTGAAATCATTATATCACCATTATATTGTAATAAAATTATTGTAAGATTCCCATAAGTTATTTCTAAGCACTGTATGTTTGAGACAACACCTGCATACAAAAGGCAGGGGCCTATATACTAATTCGGCTTGGGCACATGAGAAGCTACATTATGAAAACCAAGTTTACAAAGCAGACACAGGAGCGAATCAAAAACGGAATTCCTCATTACAAGCAACAAATACTGACAAAACTTAAAATCTCATAACATTAAGCTATGGACCAGAAGGTGTAACAGTAACGTAAAGTTCGGTTAGTATTAGATAAATTTCTTGCCAACAGGTCATGCGAAGCAAAGAGTTTTTTCCAGTTTATTTATTTGTTCAAAACACATGCCACAGTATAGTAATTTTCATGGTGCTACCCCAAATTTCAAATACACAACATAGATCAATAAGATGCCCTCAAGTTGTTGTCTCTTAACCCAAATGTCCAGTAAGATTTAGGTAGCAGCCCTAGAGAGAGATTTTGGGAGCCACAGAATATATGTTCCTGCTGCTGGAACGACTGAGACTTGGCAAACAAAACAAATTTGTGTGATAAGTCTCTGAGCATCGACTTATTTTGAGACTGGAGGTGAATTATCCTTCGAATGTTATTGGATATCTTCTTGTCATTTTGATGAAACCGGAGATGCTGGCCGCCGTTGATGTATTCAGTGATGGTGCTCACAGATGCGAGACCTCACAAATGTGAAGTGGTCTTGTAGCATCACTTCAACATTTGTGTGGCCCCACAACTTGTAAGCTAAGCATATTAATACATCTAAAATATTATTTAGGACTACGAGTGGCTAGTTCTTACAGTAATAATTAAAATAACACTAAGTATAGCAGAAATCATTACATTGTAATAAAATCACGATAAGTCCCACACAAATATTATTTAACCACTGTACATTTGTCACAAAACTGGCATAGAAAGCTAGGGAGCTGTATATTGACTCAGTTTGGGCACCACAGAGTAAAAAACAAGATGACAAAGCAGACGGAGAAACCAACAAAAATCGAACTTCCCAGTTCTAAAATTCCTTTGCATGTGTCCGAAAAGGTACGGTCTCCTAATTCGGCTTGGGCACATGATAAGCTACATTACGAAAATCAAGTTTTCAAAGCAGACACAGAAGCGAAACAAAAATTGGAATTTCTCATTACAACCAACAGATACATACAAAACTTAAAATCTCATAACATTAAGCTATGGACCAGAATGTGTAACAGGAACGTAAAGCTTGTCCAGTATTAGACAAATTTCTTGCCAGCAGGTCATGCGAAGCAAAGAATTTTTTCCACTTTATTTATTTTTACAAAACACATGCCACAGTATAATAATTTTCATGGTGCTACCTCAAATTTCAAATACACAACATAGGTCAATAAGATGCCCTCAAATTGTAGTCTCTCAAATCAAATGTCCAGTAATATTTGGGTAGCAGCCCTAGAGAGAGATTTTGAGAGCCACAAAAAATATGTTTCTGCTGCTGGAGCGACTGAGACTTGGCCAACAAAACAAATTTGTTTGATAAGTCTCTGAGCATCGACTTACTTTGGGACTGGAGGTGAATTATCCTTCGAATGTTATGGGAAATCTTCTTGTCATTTTGATGAAACCGGAGATGCTGGCCGCCGTTAATGTATTCAGTGATGGTGCTCACAGATGCGAGACCCCATAAATGTGAAGTGGTCTAGTAGCATCACATCAACATTTGTGTGGCCCCACACTTTGTAAGCTAAGCAGATGAATACATCTAAAATATTATTTAGGACTACGAGTATTCAGTGACGGTGCTCAAAGATGCGAGACCTCACAAATGTGAAGTGGTCCAATAGAATCACATCAACATTTGTGTGGCCCCACACCTTGTAAGCTAAGCAGATGAATACATGTAAAATATTATTTAGGACTACGAGTATTCAGTGACGGTGCTCAAAGATGCGAGACCTCACAAATGTGAAGTGGTCCAATAGCATCACATCAACATTTGTGTGGCCCCACACCTTCTAAGCTAAGCAGATGAATACATCTAAAATATTATTTAGGACTACGAGTATTCAGTGATGGCGCTTACAGATGCGAGACCTCACAAATGTGAAGTGATCTAGTAGCATCACCTCAACATTTGTGTGGCCCCACACTTTGTAAGCTAAGCAGATGAATACATGTAAAATATTATTTAGGACTACGAGTATTCAGTGATGGTGCTCACAGATGCGAGACCCCATAAATGTGAAGTGGTCCAGTAGCATCACATCAACATTTGTGTGGCCCCACACTTTGTAAGCTAAGCAGATGAATACATCTAAAATATTATTTAGCACTACGAGTATTCAGTGACGCTGCTCAAAGATGCGAGACCTCACAAATGTGAAGTGGTCCAATAGCATCACATCAACATTTGTATGGCCCCACACCTTCTAAGCTAAGCAGATGAATACATGTAAAATATTATTTAGAAGTACGAGTGGCTAGTTCTTACAGCAATAATTAAAATAACACTAGGTATAACTGAAATCATTACATTATAATAAAATCACGGTACACACAAATATTATTAAACCACTGTACATTTGTCACAAAACTGGCATAGAAAGCTAGGGAGCTGTGTATTGACTCCGTTTGGGCACCACAGAGTGAAAAACAAGATGACAAAGCAGACGGAGAAACCAACAAAAATGGAATTTTCCAGTTCGAAAATTCCTTTGCATGTGTCCGAAAAGGTACGGTCTCCGTCCTACAGCCGTCTGAAAACATGTTTGCTAGGTAGGTATGCAACTGGATAGTCATGGTGAGCGTATAGACTGATGTGTATTGAGGTCTGTCCTACTTCTCTGACCTGGTTCGAACCTCATTCACGTGTTTGTGAGCGTTAGAGCAACTTGGCTGAGTACACGCTAGCAGAATACACCGACATGGTCCTTCCGAATGGCGAAGCTCACGCTAATGGAAGAACTGCTAGTCCTCTTTATCAAGATCGTTCACCACAACGTCCTACGCTATAGCATACTCTTTTCGCTACAATTAAGCAATGGGTTCGAGAAAGGGTGACTTCACAGTCAGCAAGCATGAGTGTGGTGGTCCTAGGAGACACCGCACACCCGAACTGGAAGAGCCCATACTGCATCTCGTTGACGGGCACCCGTTAACGAGTACACGTGCAATTTGTTTAGCTATTAATGAGTGTAACTGTACAACAACTGATGTACTGGGTCACGCTTCATCATTTACTTGTAAAAATGGTCGCGTTACAAACATGTTTTCAAATGGTTACAATACGAAAACGGTGCGATTCCAGGCATCGGCACCAATTCAAAACATTATTTACTCTTTCCCTTCTAGATGTCCTGGATGTCTGTACTGGGAGTTCCTCTAGATCAGTAAGATGCCATCGAGATGGTTCCCCGTAGCGCAGACGTCCAGCAAGGTTTGGGTAACCGCACTAAGAGAGAGATTTAGAGAACCACAGAAAAATATGTTCCAGCTGCTGGAACAGCTGAGACCCGGAAACGAAACAGTAATAGTTTGGCAAGTCTGTGATCGTCGCCTTACTTTAGAGACTGGAGCTGAATTATCCTTCGAAATTCATTGGATATTTTCTTGTTATTTCGATGAAGTAAACTTCGGAAACCCGAGATGCTGGCCGCCGTCGATGTATTCAGTGATAGTGCTCACAGATGCGAGGCCACACAAATGTGATGTGCTCTAGTAGCATCACATCAACATTTGTGTAACCCCGCATCTTGTAAGCTACGCCACGGGAATGTATTGAAAAATATTGAGCACTTTGGGTTGCTACTTCTTATAATGATAATTAAAATAAGACTATGTTTAACTGAAGCAATTATACTGAAATAAAGTTATGATAAGACTCACGTAAGTTATCTTTAACCATTGTAGATTGTGATAACACCTGCAGAGAAAGGCAAGGACTTACGTACTAACTGCGCTTGGGCACACGAGAAACCACAGCGTGGAGAAAAGATGACAAACAGACAGAAACCCGTCTCATTAGAAGTTACTAATACTGACAACATCTAAAATCATAATACGAGGGTTGAAACTTAAATAGTGGCAACTATTTATTCACAACCGATACGAAAGAGTTACATGTTAGCACCTGTGACTGTCCTTCAAAGCCGGCCGCGGTGGTCTTGCGGTTGTAGGCGCTGCAGTCCGGAACAGTGGGACTGCTACGGTCGCAGGTTCGAATCCTGCCTCGGGCACGGATGTGTGTGATGTCCTTCGGTTAGTTAGGTTTAAGTAGTTCTAAGTTCTAGGGGACTGATGACCTAAGATGTTAAGTCCCATAGTGCTCAGAGCCATTTGAACCATTTGTCCTTCAAAGTAGTCACTAGCGTTGTTCAGAACCCATTGGCAGCGATGTGGAAGGCGTAGTATATCGTTAACAGAGTCTGTTCTGTCGATAGGGCGAATGGAGTGGTCTACTGCCTGTCGAATCTCTGGGATTGTTCTGAAGCGAATGCCACGAAGTGGTTCCTTCATCTTCGGAATCAAATCAAAGTCACAAGGACTAAGTCCGCGGAGTATGGTGGATGATACAGTACTTCCCAGTCCCATCGAGCGAACAGAGCCGCCACAGCTTGCTCTGTATGCGCCCGCGCATTGTCGTGCAAAATGATGGGTAGGTTGCGCAGGAAGTGTCGCAGCTTCTTTCGCAAAGCTTTTTCTTTGGAGCATCACCTGCGACCAGCTTTGCCTTGTGACTTTGATTTGATTTCGTGACATTCACTTCAGAACTGTTCCAGAGATTCGACAGGCAGTAGACCGCTCCATTCCCACCATCAACAGGACAGGCTCTGATAACGATATACTACGCCTTCCATATCGCTGGCAAGGGGTTGTACACAACGCTGGTGACTACTTTGGAGGGCAGTAACAGGTGCAAACATGTAACTATTATGTATCGGTTGTGAATAAAGTTGCCACTATTTAAGTTCCAATCCTCGTACGAGGGCAGTTCAATAAGTAATGCAACACATTTTTTTTCTCGGCCAATTTTGGTTGAAAAAACCGGAAATTTCTTGTGGAATATTTTCAAACATTCCCGCTTCGTCTCGTATAGTTTCATTGACTTCCGACAGGTGGCAGCGCTGTACGGAGCTGTTAAAATGGCGTCTGTAACGGATGTGCGTTGCAAACAACGGGCAGTGATCGAGTTTCTTTTGGCGGAAAACCAGGGCATCTCAGATATTCATAGGCGCTTGCAGAATGTCTACGGTGATATGGCAGTGGAGAAAAGCACGGTGAGTCGTTGGGCAAAGCGTGTGTCATCATTGCCGCAAGGTCAAGCAAGACTGTCTGATCTCCCGCGTGCGGGCCGGCCGTGCACAGCTGTGACTCCTGCAATGGCGGAGCGTGCGAACACACTCGTTCGAGATGATCGACGGATCACCATCAAACAACTCAGTGCTCAACTTGACATCTCTGTTGGTAGTGCTGTCACAATTGTTCACCAGTTGGGATATTCAAAGGTTTGTTCCCGCTGGGTCCCTCGTTGTCTAACCGAACAACATAAAGAGCAAAGGAGAACCATCTGTGCGGAATTGTTTGCTCGTCATGTGGCTGAGGGTGACAATTTCTTGTCAAAGATTGTTACAGGCGATGAAACATGGGTTCATCACTTCGAACCTGAAACAAAACGGCAATCAATGGAGTGGCGCCACACCCACTCCCCTACCAAGAAAAAGTTTAAAGCCATACCCTCAGCCGGTAAAGTCATGGTTACAGTCTTCTGGGACGCTGAAGGGGTTATTCTGTTCTATGTCCTTCCCCATGGTCAAACGATCAACTCTGAAGTGTATTGTGCTACTCTTCAGAAATTGAAGAAACGACTTCAGCGTGTTCGTAGGCACAAAAATCTGAACGAACTTCTCCTTCTTCATGACAACGCAAGACCTCACACAAGTCTTCGCACCCGAGAGGAGCTCACAAAACTTCAGTGGACTGTTCTTCCTCATGCACCCTACAGCCCCAATCTCGCACCGTCGGATTTCCATATGTTTGGCCCAATGAAGGACGCAATCCGTGGGAGGCACTACGCGGATGATGAAGAAGTTATTGATGCAGTACGACGTTGGCTCCGACATCGACCAGTGGAATGGTACCGTGCAGGCATACAGGCCCTCATTTCAAGGTGGCGTAAGGCCGTAGCATTGAATGAAGATTACGTTGAAAAATAGTGTTGTGTAGCTAAAAGATTGGGGAATAACCTGGTGTATTTCAATGCTGAATAAAACAACCCCTGTTTCAGAAAAAAAATGTGTTGCATTACTTATTGAACTGCCCTCGTATTTAGCTATGGATTAAAACCTGTTACAGAAACGTAAAGCTTCACAAGTAATTGATAAATTTTCTTGCCAACAAAGAATGCCAAGCAAAAAATTCTTTTCCACTTTATTTATTTGTATAAAACACATAGCACAGTATAGTAATTTTCATGGTGCCAGATCTAATTCCAAATACACAACATAGTTCAATAAGACTCCCTAAGTTGTAGTCCCGTAACCCAGAGGTACAGCAAGGTTTCGGTAGCAGCACTAAAGAGAGGTATGGAATTCCATACAGTATGTTCCCGTTGCTGGAAAAAGCTGAGAGTTGGAAGCAACATAGAATTTGTTTGGCAATTCTTTGACTACCGACTTAGTTTCGCGATTGAAAATGAATTATTCTTCGAAATTGATCGGACATTTTGTTGTTATTTTGATGAAGTGCTCTACAGAAACCCAAGATGCTGGCCGCCATCGATGTACTCAGTGAGGTGCCCACAGATCCGAAACCCTACAAATGTGATGTGCTCTAGTAGCACCACATCAGCATTTGTGTGGCCCCGCACCTTGTAAGCTAACACAGACGAATACATCGAACAAATTGTCTAGGACTTGGGATTGCTGGTTCTGACACTGATAATTAGAATAACACTAAATTTAACTGAAACCATTATATCGTAATAAAATTGTGGTAAGACACACAAAAATTATCTCTACCCACTGCAGGTCTGAGACAACAGCTGCATGCAAATGATATTGACCTATATACTAACTCGGCTTGGGCACATGAGAAACCACAGAGTGGTAAACAAAGTGACAAAGCAGACAGAGGAACAAAACAAAATTGGAATTATTCAATACACGCAACAAATACTGACAAAATCTAAACTCGCATAACATTAAGCTATGGACCAGAAGGTGTTACAGGATCATAAAGCACTATTTGATAAGCTTTCTTGCCAACAAGCCATACCAACCAAAGAATTTTTTCCCCATTTATTTCTACATAATACATGCTAGAGTACAGAAATTTCGTTATTACTGGCTCTAGTCTCAAATACACAACTTATAGGTCGCCGTAAATTTCCATTACATACTTCTAGGACTTATAGCAGAGATCGGCTTATGCCATTTGACGTCCATCTTACCTCTCTGACCCAGTTCGTGCTTCATTCACATGTCTATGAATGTTAAAGCAACGTGGTCGAGTACACGTTTGCAGACTACATCGACATGATCCTTCCGAATGGTGAAGCTCACGGTAATGGATGAGCTGCTTGTCGCCTTTATCAAGACCTTTTTCCACAACGTTCCACTCTATCGCATGCTCTTTTCGCCACAATTACGCAACGGCTCGGAAAAAGTGTACATTCAACGGCAGCAAGTGTGATTGCGATGCTCCAAGGAGACGTCGCACATCCGAGCTGGAAGAACCCATAAGCATCTCATTGAAGAGCACCCATCAACGAGTACACGAGCAATTTATTTAGCTATAATGAGTGTGATGAACAGAGTGCACTTAATCTATGATCGCTTTACCAATGGTTGCAAAATGTGTTCGAATTCAAAATATTATCTACTCAATCACCCTCAAGACACTAGGGGACTTATGACCTCAGAAGTTAAGTCCCATAGTGCTCAGAGCCATTTGAACACCTTAGAAATTGATAATGGAAATTTCCAAAAACCCTGTATATCAACTAGATGCCCTCAGATTGGTGTGCTATAATCCAGACGTCATGAAAAGTTTGCATAGCAGCACTATAGAGAGATTTTGAGAGCCACAGAAAAATATGTTGTTGCTGCTGGAACAATGGAGATATGGGAAACAACACAAAGTTGTTTGACAAGTCTGTGACCGTCAACCTTCTTTCGGGACTGGTGCTGAATTATCCTTCAAAATTCGTTAGATATTTTATTGTTATTTTGATGAAGCACTCTGCGAAAATCCGAGGTGCTTGCAGCCATCAATAGTAGGGTAACGGCGGTGCGAGGAAATTTTGATACCAAATTGATATGCAAATTAATTAAATTGATCAATTTATGTATGGCTGGGAACTAGCGAAGTTATGGGAATTCCTACCTCCCCTCATCCCTCCACCTCCATTCCTCCCTCCCTCCAGCTATGGTGGGGCAGGCCTTTTCAAATGGCTAACTGCTACAACGCGCCTCGCAATTATTCTGCGGCCTACCACCATTCTGCCTGTGGATCAGCAGCACCCAACCTGTCTTGAGGCGACAGTCCAAGCATTGACCCACCGCCAACACAAAAAATGGCTCTAAGCACTATGGAACTTAACATCTGAGGTCATCAGTCCCCTAGACTTAGAACTACTTAAACCTAACTAACTTAAGGACATCACACACATCCATGCCCGAGGCAGGATTCGAACCTGCGACCGTAGCAGCAGCGCGGTTCCGGACTGAAGCGCCTAGAACTGCTCGGCCATAGCGGCTGGCCACCGTGAACACAAAAGGCTGTAAAGCCAACTATACAATACGTGATAAAAGAGGGCCCCGCAAGTCCATCTAAAATGTAGCAGCACCACCCCTTCTGACGTGCAGCCCCCTGGTCGACGTCAGCAATCTCACACACAATGGACCATCCGTACACTGTCCCCACAAGTGTCCACTGTTCTGAATGTAAAAACACCTCATTGTAACAATTGCATTTAACGTTAATCCATCCCTTACAATCGAGCATCCATTAAAAAGGAAAATACAATCATGACGATAATAAATTACCTTTTTTGATACAGTTTTTATCTTTGACTGTAGGATACAATTCGCATCTCATTATTTTGCGACATCCAATGAAGTGGCGAAAAAAACTGCAACACCATCACCGACTACAGATGGCCTGACGACAGAGGCCCATACATGTCCACCCTGCATAAAAATGGTAAAAATAATTTCCACTATTTTCCAAAAAAAAAAAACAACCGATCACTCCAAATGTCCTCGTTATTTCGAAACCGTCATCAGAGTAAAGAAAAAGCGAGAATTTATACTCCGAAGGAAAAACAAGTATGTTATGCAATTTCTTTCAGCTTGATCGACATGTTACATGACCTGACAGCGTCTCTCACGTTCAAATCAGCGCCTGTAAATAAACTGTTATGCATGTGTTGTTTATTACAAACATCATTTTACATTCGACAACAAGAAGCTGCAATTCAAGTGGATGTTGCTGTTTTGCACACTATGGTTCAAATGGCTCTAAGCACTATGGGACTTAACTTCTGAGGTCATCAGTCCCCTAGAACTTAGAACTACTTAAACCTAACCAACCTGAGGACATCACACACATTCATGCCCCAGGCAGGATTCGAACCTGCGACCGTAGCAGCAGCACGGTTCCGGACTGAAGCGCCTAGAACCGCTTGGTCACAGAGGCCGGCTGTACACTATGATAGGTCCCATTTTACCAGCATTATGTTTACGAAACAAATCGCGAGAGCCTGTCTTGTAATAGAACCTCCTGTAAGATTTTAGTGCATCTCTCTCTTCGGAGCCGACCGCAGTGGTCTCGCGGTTCTAGGCGCGCAGTCCGGAACCGTGCGACTGCTACGGTCGCAGGTTCGAATCCTGCCTCGGGCATGGATGTGTGTGATGTCCTTAGGTTAGTTAGGTTTAAGTAGTTCTAAGTTCTAGGGGACTGATGACCACAGCAGTTGAGTCCCATAGTGCTCAGAGCCACTTGAACCACTCTCTCTTCGGATACATGGAAATCAAATACCATCAGCGTGCTTACATTTGACATTTTGCCTCCGTAAGTCCCATCTACTACCTGTCTGTAATCTTAGTATCACTCACAAGTCAATCATTCGCAATAACAGTAGATTATTGGATTCTAGTTTGGTAAGCAATTTGATCATCAAAGCCTGTCTTACGCAGTCGCCTCACATGTCGGGAGAAACACTATCATGTGCATCCAAACTTTAGCCAGTTATACCGCACCTTGTAATAGAACTTCCCCTAAGATTTTACAGTGTCTATCTCTTCCGATATATCGCGAAACTAATGGTTCAAATGGCTCTGAGCACTATGGGACTTAACTTCTGAGGTCATCAGTCCCCTAGAACTTAGAACTACTTAAACCTAACTAACGTAATGACATCACACACATCCATGCCCGAGGCAGGATTCGAACCTGCGACCGTAGCAGTCGCGCGGTTCCGGACTGCGCGCCTAGAACCGCTAGACTACCGCGGCCGGCGCGAAACTAATACTGTCTGCGTGTTGACATTGAGCTTACTACATATACTCCACTAAATCATCACTCCACTACTTTGCAAGTACCATATACCAGATTGCGGGTGCAGATAGATAACTGTGTAGTACTTCCATTCGGTCATATACATCAGAGTCTACCAGCTGTTCCGTAATTTCAACAGCAGTCAATGACACAGCAGAAGGCTTTCCAATTTCTGTATCATCGCTAAACCACTCATCCACTACTTTGCGAGTACTACATACTAGATTGCAAATGCATATAGATGACTGAGCGGCACGTCCATTCAGCCGTGTACACCAAAGTATATCAGACACCATTTATACTGATGCCATTAGGTTACCTATATATTTCCAGCACACCGACCATAGCGCAGAATTTATAATTTCGGCTGGCCATCTTTCCCTGTGTGGATGGGCGTCACAGAGTACTCTCGCATTCGTAGGACAAAACAGTGCGCGACCGCTACGGTCGCAGGTTCGAATCCTGCCTCGGCCATGGATGTGTGTGGTGTCCTTAGGTTAGTTAGGTTTAAGTAGTTCTAAGTTCTAGGGGACTGATGACCTCAGAAGTTAAGTCCCATAGTGCTCAGAACCATTTGATAATGCTGTATTTTCAAGGATCCCTCACACATTGTTCTTGACCCGTGCACCCTGGTGCACAGTCGCGAATTTAATCTGCAACTGACGAGAAGTCTGATGGTCCTACACCCACTACATTCCATGTGTCGTGAAGGAACAGAGCGAGATGTGCCTGTAACTGCTGGTCAGTGAAGACTGTTCTGCACCCATCGAAATGCACAAGATCTCTCCAGATGCGTGCGTGTTGAGGAGGATAGCACCTGTTATCGGTGTACAGTAGACATGAGAGTGCTGAGGTGATATAACAGACGGTTAAGAATAAACATGTGGCTTGTACATGATAGAGCTCCAGACGAATGGAGTTTGAAAAAAAATGGCTCTGAGCACTATGCGACTTAACTTCTGAGGTCATCAGTCGCCTAGAACTTAGAACTAATTAAACCTAACTAACCTAAGGACATCACACACATCCATGCCCGAGGCAGGATTCGAACCTGCGACCGTAGCGGTCGCTCGGTTCCAGACTGTAGCGCCTAGAACCGCACGGCCACTCCGGCCGGCGGAGTTTGAAACATTTCACGTTAAGCAACTGTCCTATCAATTCTGAAATATTATTTCACCGTCTGGAGTCACTACCAGGAAGGTACCAGCATCGGAGAAATGATCGTAGAGCATATTACCTATATTTCGTAACTGTATTGCCTTGTTTCTCCAGTAATAACAACAAACCACAGCATCCTGCTGCGCCTCTCACACCTCCTTTTATACTCTTAAAGATCCACGGCACATGATCATCCCAGTTCTGCTATTTTGTGTGCTAGATGTCTGTTGGACGGAGGGAGACAGTCCTTCGTAAATATTATTCTTATATACAATATACAGGGTGATTCAAAAAGAATACCACAACTTTAAAAATGTGTATTTAATGAAAGAAACATAATATAACCTTCTGTTATACATCATTACAAAGAGTATTTAAAAAGGTTTTTTTTCACTCAAAAACAAGTTCAGAGATGTTCAATATGGCCCCCTCCAGACACTCGAGCAATATCAACCCGATACTCCAACTCGTTCCACACTCTCTGTAGCATATCAGGCGTAACAGTTTGGATAGCTGCCGTTATTTCTCGTTTCAAATCATCAATGGTGGCTGGGAGAGGTGGCCGAAACGCCAGGGGGTAAGACCAGGCCTTCTTGGAGGCCAGTAATGAAGTGCTCTGTCACGGGCTGCCTGGCGGCCGATCCATCGCCTCGGGTAGTTGACGTTCAGGTAGTTACGGACAGATAAGTGCCAATGTGGTGGCGCTCCATCCTGCTGAAATATGAATTGTTGTGCTTCTTGTTCGAGCTGAGGGTACAGCCAAATCTCTAACATCTCCAGATACTGTAGTCCAGTTACAGTAGCACCTTCGAAAAAAAAGGGACCAAAAACTTTATTGGCTGAAATGGCACAGAAAACGTTCACCTTAGGCTAGTCACGTTCATACTGAGTTGTTTCCCGCGGATTCTCAGTGCCCCATATACAGACATTGTGACGGTTGACTTTCCCGTTAGTGTGGAAAGTTGTTTCATCACTAAACACAATCTTTGAAACGAAAGATTCATCTGTTTCCATTTGAGCAAGGATAAAATCACAGTAATCGATTCTTTTAATCTTATCAGCTGCAGACAGTGCTTGAACCAATTTCAGACGATAAGGTTTCATAACTAACCTTTTTCGTAGGACTCTCCATACAGTTGATTGTGGAATTTGCAGCTCTCTGCTAGCTCTGCGAGTCGATTTTCCTGGGCTGCGAACAAATGCTTGCTGGATGCGTGCTACATTTTCATCACTCGTACTCGGCCGTCCAGAACTTTTCCCTTTGCACAAACACCCATTCTCTGTAAACTGTTTATACCAACGTTTAATACACCACCTATCAGGAGGTTTAACACCATACTTCGTTCGAAAGGCACGCTGAACAACTGTCGTTGATTCACTTCTGCCATACTCAATAACACAAAAAGCTTTCTGTTGAGCGGTCGCCATCTTAGCATCAACTGACGCTGACGCCTAGTCAACAGCGCCTCAAGCGAACAAATGTACAACTAAATGAAACTTTATAGCTCCCTTAATTCGCCGACAGATACTGCTTAGCTCTGCCTTTTGTCGTTGCAGAGTTTTAAATTCCTAAAGTTGTGGTATTCTTTTTGAATCACCCTGTATAACAGCACACTAGTCAGATGGTATGGCATAGCACTGTAATCGAATGCACCCAGTCACTCACAACCACATATTCTACAGATGCAGCACATTTGCTCTCTTTTCTGCATTTCTTTGTCAATGTGTGTGTCATGGATGGCTGCGATAAGCCTCACCCAGTCCTCTCGCTGGTGGATCTACCTTTGAACCCTATCCCGGAGGTACTGCATTGTGGAACATCCTCTAGACACCATTCCAGATATAATACATGGTGGATCAAACAGTGGGAGGCCTGGGTCTGCTTTACTGGAGCCATCCACAACACATGCATGGACGTAGGCATACCAAAAATAGAGCAGATGCATTGCATCTGTACAATATTTGGTTGTGAGTGTCTGGACGCATTCTAGTACAGTGCTATACTATACCGTCCGACTAATGTATTGTTCTATCTTGTACATAAGAATAATACTTACGAAGCACTGTCTCTATCCTTCCAACGGACATATAACACACGAAATAGCGGAACTGGGATGATCATGTGCCGTCATCATGGAGTATAAAATGAGTTGTGATAGGCGCAGCAGGATACCTTGGTTTGTTGGTATTACTGGAGAATCTAGGCAATATTGTTAGGAAATATCGGTAATATAACTTGCATCGAAGATGTTATGCTCTTTAGCAGGACGAATTTAAATGTGCATAGATCCCCTACAGAACCGTTTTTCGAAGAGTTTCTCGCTATTTATGGTGCTGTAGCACTGTCGAAATAACGTACAAGCGGGTAAATTGAGACTTCGCGATTGGTAGTACGTATGCATAGTCTCTATATGTATGTGTGTAGAGCTGTCATCGGCGGACAGTTGTGGTTCGAATACATAACTTGCTAATTGTTCATCTATAAATTACGTTGCTGGGGTGTGCACTCTATTGATGCGGGTAGGGGAAATTCTCATATTCCAGGATGCTACCTGCAGTCGACAAACTGTCAACTAACGAATGACTTATTACAAGGATAAAAAAAACATTCCCGAAATATATAATTTGTAGATGTCCTAATATGGTTGTGGGAACGTGTCAGAGTTGGTAGGTGTAAACAAAAGAAGCGAAGCTCATCTGGTAAGCAATAAGAGCATATGCTTACGGGAAAAGAATATGAGACCAACATCAGAAATCAACTCTGCACATATGTCAACTCACTGTTGCAGATCCCTACATGGTAGAGTGGAAGTCAGATGAACTTGTAGAACTGTGCCAGACTTTGAGTTTCCATCTAATGCATCGCTACATGAGTCTGCAGACAATTTCTATAATGAGTCGTAGCAGTAAACGGATTTGTTTCCGGACTACGAGCTTGCAATCTACACCAGTCGTTGAGCCTCGTCTAAGTATGAGGAAAGTGCTACTATACCTTTCATGATCTTCCCATCGAAAATGCATGCATGTAGATCATTGGGAAGAGAGGAATTCTTAGGATTTTTTAATATGCAAATGTCCTCGTATAAAATCAAACAACGCATGGGTATGCTAGCAATATGACCATACACATAAGGAAAAATATCGAAAAAATACGAAAAAACAACATAAAACCGGTAAAACTTGAGGAATATCTGTGTAATTACGGCAAATTGATGGTAAATGCGTAAAATTGAGGGAAATACGAAGAAATACGTAACATCGCGAAATAACATAAAAAATTACGTAAATTGACTGAGAACGCATAAAATTAGCGAAAAGTGCCAATAAATGCGGGAGATTGAAATGGGTTGGGGTACTTGGACACTCAAGACCCAGAAAAGCTTAAAAGTATGCTCTGGCTGCGCTCAGTTTTAGCCTTCCCCCTCCCCCTGTAAACTATGTTGGTTTTTGTGACACATACTCCAACAAAGGCGACATAAGTATTACACAGAGGCGCTATATTAAAGCAGGCAAACATATGTATCCTAATCCATAACTGTGTCGTCACACATGCAGTCGAATAAAGATATCACCAAATTATGGTTGGTTCTCGCAAGCAGTGTTTTTCCTTAAGTATTAAGGAGAGGAATCAAATTGTTAATAAGACTTAAGCCATAGAGTGTTCTGTAGGAGAGTGGACCAATGCCACAATTACCACCTTTAATAGTGTGAGGGGGATGTACTCGAGAGATGTGCTGTTATGACAAAATTGCTATATTATACTACACATGAGAAAAACTATCTAACATCAGACCAGGACTTCTACGTGCAAGAGGAACGCTACCAGAGCCGTGGTGATGCTACTGTAAACAGCAGTAAGACTGTTACATCTCCTTTACCTACTGATTGTGGTGCTTACTCGCTCGTAAGAAGTTGCTGCTTCTTAGTGTGCATTTTAGTACAGCAGGGCGTGGGTGGTACATCAGTGTATCAGCCGTCGAAAATATTCGTGTCGGTTTTTCCTCGCTCTTATTAAAACGTAGCCATATCTGTGAAAACTGATACTACTACTAATGGTAAGCATGACTGACATGGAAGTGTAATTGAGGGTATACAGGCTTCCGACTTAAAATGACAAATAAAATCCATTAATTTCCTAGGAGACAGGACAGCAGTCTCCTGACTTCGTTCTGCTTGGTTTTTAAGCAGCTCAAGTGGCGAATATACACTTACGATGCCTTTCTAGGGCACCAGACTAGTGAAGAAGGAAGTAGTTTTACCATATTAAAGTCTGTTGCATCGCGGGATTTGCCGAGCGGTCTCAGGCGCTGCTGTCATGGACTGCGCGGCTGGTGCCGGCGGAGGTTCGAGTCCGCCCTCGGGCATGGGTGTGTGTGTTTGTGCTTAGGATAATTTAGGTTAAGTAGTGTGTAAGCTTAGGGACTGATGACCTTTGCAGTTAAGTCCCATAAGATTTCACACACATTTGAACACAGAAAGTCTGTCACTGCAGTGATTGGGGACGGAATCTTGCAGTGTAGTTGTATGTATGATGTTGGATAAATCAGTCCTGCATTACAGTATTAATAGCGTTGCTATCCGCATGATTAATACTACAGAAACCATATGGCTTTAATAATATAGCATTTTTAGGTGCAGAACCGTGCAACCATACGAGCATGTCTCTATGCTCTACAATCATTTCTCCGACGCCAGTACCTTCCTGGTACTGACCGTAGACGGTGGAATAAAACTTTAGAATTGATAGCACAGCTTATTTACGTGAAATGATTAAACTACATCCATCTGGAGCTCCATCATGTATAAACCACATGTTTCTTCTTAACCATCTGTTATATCACCTCAACTCTCTCACGTGTAATGTACACCGATACAAGGTGCTACCTTTCTCCACATGCCGCAAGTTCCATGCGGCTTTTCGCGGATGATGCTGTAGTATACAGAGAAGTTGCAGCATTAGAAAATTGCAGCGAAATGCAGGAAGATCTGCAGCGGATAGGCACTTGGTGCCGGGAGTGTCAACCGACCCTTAACACAGACAATTGTAATGTATTGCGAATACATAGAAAGAAGGATCCTTTATTGTATGATTATATGATAGCGGAACAAACACTGGTAGCAGTTACTTCTGTAAAATATCTGGGAGTATGCGTACGGAACGATTTGAAGTGGAATGATCATATAAAATTAATTTTTGGTAAGGCAGCTGCCAGGTTGAGATTCATTGGGAGAGTCCTTAGAAAATGAAGTCCATCAACAAAGGAGGTGGCTTACAAAACACTCGTTCGACCTGTACTTTAGTATTGCTCATCAGTGTGCGATCCGTACCAGGTCGGGTTGACAGAAGAGATAGAGAAGATCCGAAGAAGAGCGGCGCGTTTCGTCACAGGGTTATTTGGTAAGCGTGATAGCGTTACGAAAATGTTTAGTAAACTTAAGTGGCAGACTCTGCAAGAGAGGCGCTCTGCATCGCGGTGTAGCTTACTGTCCAGGTTTCGAGAGGGTGCGTTTCTGATTGGTTTGTGAGATTGGAGGGACAAGACTGCGATGGTCATCGGCCCCTTTTTCCAGAACTGCAAACACCCACACATAATAAAAACGAATAGTGGAGACAACAACAAACGACACAGGAGAAGAAGGACTCAGATAGAGTTCAGACAAAACGAATTAAAATCACACAGAATGTGACAGTGGTTGGCCGACCATAGAAACAAAAAAGGAAAAGCCAACCATCGAGAAACACACTAAAACTCAGTTTAAAATCGTAGGTCAAAGGCCAGACTAAAAACAAAAAAACATAACAAACACTCAGATTAACTGATAAAAAAAACCTACCTGAATAAAACGCAAAACTAAGCCTGCCATGGCAGTGTCATTTGTTTAAAAGGGCTGGGACCGTGTCAGGCAGCGCGAACGTCTACCTGAGCACAGTTAAAAGGGGACATACCAACAAAATGTGCACACCGTCAGAACGGATCCGCAGCGACATAGAGGTGGGTCCTCACGGCGCAATAAGTGGCCGTGAGTCATCCGTGTGTGCCCAATGCGCAGCCGGCAGAGGACAACAAACTCCTTGCGAGAGACCCGCAAGGAGGAGCGCCACACACCGGTAGCCTCCTTGATGGCCAGAAGTTTGTTGGGTGAAGGCAGGGCGCGCCATTCAGTGTCCCAAAGTTCGAAAACTTTGCGGCGGAAGACAGCTCGAAGACAGTCTCCGGGAGGCCAACGTCCGGAGATGGTTTACTGGTGGCCTGTTTGGCCAGGCGGTCAACATGTTCATTGCCGGGTATCCCAACATAGCCTGGGGTCCACACAAAGACCACAGAGCGACCGCAACGGGCAAGAGTATGGATGGACTCCTGGATAGCCATCACCAGACGAGAGCGAGGGAAACACTGGTCGATAGCTCGTAAATCGCTCAGGGAGTCGCTACAGATAACGAAGGACTCACCTGAGCAGGAGCGGATATACTCTAGGGCACGAAAGATGGCGACCAGCTCAGCAGTGAAAACGCTGCAGCCAGCCGGCAATGAATGTTGTTTGTAATGGTCCCCTAGAGTGAGAGCATAAACGACACGACCAGCAACCATGGAACCGTCAGTGTAAACAACGCCAGGGCCCTGATACGTGGCAAGGATGGAAAGAAAGCGGCGGCGGAAGGTCTCCGGAGAGGCCCTGCGTCAATTCGAGCCGAAGGCAAGGGCGGGGCACACACCACGGGGGTGTACGCAGAGGGGCCCAGAAAGGAGGTGGAAGAGGGAAAACCCCAAGCCCAGAGAGAAACTATCTGACGCGGACCGCGATCGTACAACCCGACCGGGGTCGACGTTCTGGGAGATGGACGACCGACTGAGGGAACAGGAGACGATAATTAGGATGCCCGGGCAAGTTACAAACATGTGAAGTATAAGCGGCCAGTAAACGTTGGCGCCGTAACCGCAGTGGAGGGACACCTGCCTCCACAAGTATGCTGTCCACAGGGCTGGTCCAGAAAGTTCCAGTGGCAAGTCGGATCGCGCTGTGAAGGATTGGGTCCAGCACCCGCAAAGCAGATGGGGATGCTGCTCCATAAGCCAGGCTCCCATAATCCAGACGGGACTGGATTAACGCCTGGTAGAGCCGTAAGAGGGTAGATCGGTCGGCGCCCCAGCTGGTGTGGCTCAAGCATCGCAGAGCATTAAGGTGCTGCCAACACATCTGTTTAAGCTGCCGAATATGTGGGAGCCAGGTCAACTGGGCATCAAAAACCACACCCAAAAACCGATGTGTCTCCACCACAGCAAGAAGTTCGCCAGCAAGATAAAGCCACAGCTCAGGGTGAACTGTTCGTCGCCGGCAGAAATGCATAATGCAGGTCTTGGCAGTCGAAAACTAAAAGCCATGCGCTACAGCTCAAGACTGCGCCGTGCGGATAGCTACCTGCAGCTGATGTTCAGCAGCTGCAATACCAATGGAGCAGTAGTAGAGGCAGAAGTCGTCAGCATACAAGGAAGCTGAGACAGACGTTCCCACCGCCGCAGCGAGCCCGTGAATTGTAATTAAAAACAGGCAGACACTTATAGGACAGATCCCTGTGGTACCCCGTTCTCCTGAACTCGGGGGGGAACTATGGGAGGACGCGACTTGCACGCGGAAGGTACGATGGGACAGAAAATTTCGCATGAAAATCGGCAGCGGACCCCGAAGACCCCAACCATGAAGCATAGAGAGGATGTGATGGCACCATGTCGTATCGTACACCTTCCATATGTCAAAAAAGACAGCGACGAGGTGCTGACGGCGGGAAAAGGCCGTACGGATGGCTGACTCCAGGCTCACCAGATTGTCGGCGGGAGAGCGGCCTTTACGGAACCCACCCTGAGACAGAGCCAGAAGGCCTCGAGACTGGAGTACCCAACTCAACCGCCAGCTCACCATGCGTTCGAGCAACTTGCAAAGAACGTTGGTGAGGTTAATGGGCGGTAGCTGTCCACCTCCAATGGGTTATTGCCAGGTTTCAAAACGGGGATAACAATGCCTTCCCGCCATTGCGACGGAAACTCACCCTCGACCCAGATACGGTTGTAAAGGTCGAGGAGGCGTCGCTGGCAGTCCACTGAGAGGTGTTTCAGCATCTGACAGTGGATGCGATCTGGCCCGGGAGCTGTATCAGGGCAAGCGGCTAGGGCACTGTGGAATTCCCACTCACTGAATGGAACATTGTAGGCTTCAGGATGGCGGGTGTGAAATGAAAGGCTCCGACGTTCCAACCGCTCTTTAATGGAGCGGAAGGCCAGTGGGTAATTCACAGAAGCGGAACTGAGAGCAAAATGGTTTGCTAAGCGATTTGCGATTATGTCTGAGTTAGTACAAACTGCTCCACTCAGTGAAAGCACAGGGACGCTGACAGGGGTCCGATAGCCATAGAGGCACCTAATCTTGGCCCAAACCTGCGATGTAGAGATATGGAGGCCAATGGAGGAGACATACCGTTCCAAGCACTCCTGCTTGTGTTGGCGAATGATGCGGCGGGCCCACACACGGAGCCGTTTAAAGGCGATGAGGTTTTCTAATGAGGGATGCCGCTTGTGACGCTGGAGTGCCCGGCTGCGAACTTTAATCGCCTCGGCGATTGCAGGCGACCACCAAGGCACAGTCCTCCGCCGAGCGGAACCAGAGGAGCGGGGAATGGCAGATTCTGCGGCAGTAACAATGCCGGTGGTGACCGATTGAACCACCGCATCAATGGCTTCATGGGAAAGAGGCACAGTAGCGGCAATGGAAGAGAACAAGTCCCAGTCTGCCTTATTCATAGCCCATCTGCAAGGGCGCCCAGAAGAGTGACGCTGTGGCAGTGACAGAAAGATCGGAGAGTGGTCACTACCACACAGGTCGCCAAGCACACTCCACTGGACAGACGGTAAGAGGCTAGGGCTGCAGATCGAAAGGTCGATGGCTGAGTATGTGCCATGTGCCACACTGAAATGTGTGAAGGCACCATCATTTAGCCGGCCGCGGTGGCCGTGCCGTTCTGGCACTGCAGTCCGGAACCGCGGGACTGCTACGGTCGCAGGTTCGAATCCTGCCTCGGGCATGACTGTGTGTGATGTCCTTAGGTTAGTTAGGTTTAAGTAGTTCTAAGTTCTAGGGGACTTATGACCTAAGATGTTGAGTCCCATAGTGCTCAGAGCCATTTGAACCATTTGAACCATCATTTAAAATGGAAAGGTCGAGCTGTGCCAATACATGCTCAATGGTGCTGCCTCTGCCCGTTGCCACTGATCCACGCCACAGAGGGTTATGGGCATTGAAGTCGCCCAGTAACAGGAAAGGTGGCGGAAATTGGGCTATAAACGCAGCCAGGACATGCTGCGGGACATCTCAGTCCGGTGGAAGATACAGACTGCAGACAGTAACAGCCTGTGGCGTCCACACCCAAACAGCGACAGTCTCTAAAGGTGATTTTAGAGGGACAGACTCGCTGTGAAGAGACTAAAGGACATAGGGCAGACGCCACCAGATACCCTTTCATAAGATGCCCAGTTCGTATATTAACCCCGATAGTCACAGAGGGCGGGGGTTCGCATAGCTGGAAACCAAGTTTCTTGAAGAGCAATGCAGAAGAAATGGTGAAGGCTGAGAAGTTGTTGGAGCTCAGCAAGATTGTGGAAGAAACCGCCGCAGTTCCACTGGAGGATGACATTGGCCATGGCTGAGGAAGGCGTGAAGGAACTGAGGAGGCAAATTACGTTGCTCGATCACCTGCCGCCACCGATCGAGTACCGACAGGAGCGACATCCATCACGTCAGAGGGACCGGCAAGATCGAGGTCCTCAGCAGACGCAAGAATCTCCACCTTGTCCTCAGATGCAGAGCTTGTAGGTGGGGGTGGAGTAGGTGCCACCGCAGGTGCCTTGGTCTTAGGGGTCTTCAATTTCGCTTTCTCGCGCTGTTCCTTTGGTTGCCCTTGCTGGGAGGTTTTTTTTTGTGTCAGTCTCCGGGACCGAAGAGGATCGAGAAGTTCGACGACCAGCGACCTGTGGCTTCTTCAGCCACTGGCGGGTGTCTGCTGTGCTGCTAGTAGGAACCTGGGAAGGGAGTGACCCAAGGGATCGCTTCCGAGCGAGAGAAGCCAAAGAAGACTTACGCTTCTCCAGCTTAGAAGTGGGGACTGGTGTCCCCGGTGGCTGAGGGGGTGCTGCTCCTGAGGTAGGTGGTGTGGGTGCAACAGAGAGAGAAGTGGCCCCCACCGTGAAGGGGCAGGTGTCGTCCTCTGGCTCTGAGAGCTGACTGTATGTGGTGCAGCTGATGGAACTGGGGTAGTAGTGACAGTGGCGGCATAAGATGACATCATGCATATGGGATGAAGCCGTTCAAATTTCCACTTAGCCTCAGTGTAGGTCAGTCGATCCAGGGTCTTGTATTCCATTATTTTCCGTTCCTTCTGTAGAATCTTACAGTCCAGCGAGCAAGGGGGATGGTGCTCTCTGCAGTTGACACAGATGGGAGGCGGGGCGCGTGGAGTATTAGGATGGGATGGTCGACCACAATCGCGACATATGAGGCTGGAAGCACAGCGAGAAGACATATGGCCAAACTTCCGACACTTGAAGCACCGCATCGGAGGAGGGATATATGGCTTGACATCACAATGGTAGATCATCACCTTGACCCTCTCAGGTAATGTGTCACCCTCGAAGGCCAAGAAGAAGGCGCCGGTGGCAACTTGATGTTCCCTCGGACCCCGGTGGACGCGCCAGACGAAATGGACACTTCGTCGCTCTAAGTTGGCGCGCAGCTCGTCATCGGACTGTAAAAGTAGATCTCTGTGGAAAATAATGCCCTGGACCATATTTAAGCTTTCATGGGGGGTGATAGTAAGAGAAATATCCCCCAGCTTCGTACAAGCGAGCAAGGCTCTTGACTGGACAGAGCATGCTGTTTTTATCAAGACTGAGCCTGACCACATTTTGGACAAGCCCTCCACCTCCCCGAACTTGTCCTCTAAATGTTCTACAAAGAACTGAGGCTTCACAGACACAAAGTATTCCCCATCATCTCTGGTACAGACGAGATACCGGGGCGAATACCTTTCGCGGTCATTCATAGCCTTTCGTTCCTCCCATGGTGTGGCCAGGGAGGGGAACGCTTTGGGGTCATACACTTTAGCTTTAAAGTGAGCTCTCGACAGCTTAGAGACTGCTGGTGGCTCGCCACCAGCAAGAGAAGATGTGTCACGCTTCATTGCATGTCATTCACCCTGATACCACCTACTCCGACCAAGGGCCCTCCCCACGAGCGCCACCAAGCCACAGCAAAGGCCACCTGGCAGGATGGCCATTGCTGGGAGTCCTGATGCCCCAGGAGATGGGCATCTACTCCTTGGCATACGTGGAGAGTTAACGGCGCAAGCATCAGTAGAGCGATCCCTGTGTTGTCAGGGGGCTACAACCAACAGGGTACATGGCGGCCCCACCACAACGGACTGGCTACCGTGCTGGATATTAGGCGCCATAAAGTCCATGGTCGTTGTCTCCGCAAAAAGCAACACTGCACAGTGCATAGTGAAAATTGCACCCAGGAACGCATCCTCGCCCAAGAGATGGAGAACGAGCGGGACGGCAATGCGACGACGATAAAGCTGGCTAGAGGTCTCTATGCACGATGGACCAAATGCACCATGTAAGGCGCCCTTCCCCAATTGGCTCACTCTGAGGAAGAATTTGGAAAGATGGAGGTCAAACCCAACAGGGGACCATCACATAAAGGCCAAAACGTTTGAGACTCCTTTTAGTCGCCTCGTACGACAGGCAGGAATACCGCGGGCCTATTCTAACCCCCGAACCCGCAGGGGGGGGGGGGGTGCCTTTCTGGATGAGATATCAAATATATTGCTTCCCCCTACTTATACCTCCCGAGGAGACCACGAATGCAAAATTATAGAGATTCGAGCGCGCACGGAGGCTTTTCGGCAGTCGTTCTCCCGGCGAACCATACGCGACTGGAACAGGAAATGGAGGTAATGACAGTGGCACGTAAAGTGCCCTCCGCCACACACCGTTGTGTGGCTTACGGTGTATAAATATAGATGCAGATCTTGTGCATTTGGATGGGTGCCATTTGTAAGATTGGTGTAGAAGTCTCCACTGAACAGCAGTTATGGACACAGCCGACGCTGTTGCTTCACAAGGTGTGGAATGTAGTGGGTGTAGGACCCTCATACAGCTGGTCAGTGGCAGTTTAAATTGGCGACCGTGTTGCAGGAAGATTGGAAAGGGACGATGTGGGAGGGATCTTTCAATCCCCGACATTATCCTACAAATGCGAAAACACTCTGTGACTCCTATCCACACAGGGAAAGATGACTAGTCGTATTCGTAAATTCTGCACTATGATCGATGTGCTGTAAATATGTAGGTAGCAATCTCGTAAATGGTGTATACAAGTGAATGAACATACTGCACAGTCATCTATCTGCATTCGAAATCTAGTATATGGTACTTGCAAAGTAGTGGAGGGGTGATTTAGCGATGATACAGAACTTGGGAAGCAGTCTGCTATGTCACTAGCTGGTACTGAAGTTACGGAACAACTGGTAAAACTGCTTAAACTAATAAACTTATAAACAGCCGACCAGTTGCAATTGATAAAGAAATTCTTTACCTAGGTTTCGACAAATATAAATTTGTCTTTTTCAGAAGGTACCCTAAGGACAATGAACATCATAGCTTACATTATAAAAGTATGAAACTTTTAAGCCAAGAATAAATTTTAACACAAATTAGAGAACTCTTGCATTACAGAAGTATGATAACGACGACTGGTACTTACAATTTTACATTAGTAATGACTAATGTACCTGCCCGCATCTCGTGGTCGTGCGGTAGCGTTCTCGCTTCCCACGCCCGGGTTCCCGGGTTCGATTCCCGACGGGCTCAGGGATTTCCTCTGCCTCGTGATGGCTGGGTGTTGTGTGATGTCCTTAGGTTAGTTAGGTTTAAGTAGTTCTAAGTTCTAGGGGACTGATGACCATAGATGTTAAGTCCCATAGTGCTCAGAGCCATTTGAACCGTTTTTTTGACTAATGTACCATCGCCGTTTTTACAATTGTCGGCATAGATCCACGTGTCAAAAATAAAATATAGCCCTAGAATTAGGGTTTGTCACGTAAATATAAAATAGCTCATGGATCTTGCAGAGCTCGTGCCGAGAAACATGTGCCAATTGGCGTACAAAGGCAACGTGTAAATTATCAGTATTAATAACGTCCTTAGGTAAAGTAACAATAAAAAAGGAAGGAAATTAACACTCCCGTTGTAACAGTATGGGAGCATTGGTACAAATAATGTAGTTATACATTAAAAAAAGCAGGTGGCGCTTACGCCGAGAAACTTACGCCCAGTGGCATATACAGCCAAAATATAAAAAATGACATTACTATATTAGTGAAGACCACAAACGGTATACATGTCAGAACTTTAAAATTGACAATAATGGCTCTTGTCAAGAAAGAATTACGAGCACTGGTACACGATCCTGTTAATACATATTCACAGGGAAAACCAAAATTTTAGAGCCAGGCAAAATCACATAAGGGCCGATGTAGTAGCAAACATACATCGTGACAAAACCACCATTACATAAGGGGTAGTGAGCTTAAAGCACTGAAGGTGCATCATAGCTTCCTGAGGAAATAAACCACTAAGGCTACCAGCATTAGTCCTTACTAATGTAAAATTGTAAGTACCAGTCGTCGTTATCATACTTCTGTAATGCAAGAGTTCTCTAATTTGTGTTAAAATTTATTCTTGGCTTAAAAGTTTCATACTTTTCTAATGTAAGCTATGATGTTCATTGTCCTTAGGCTACCTTCTGAAGAATAAAAATTTATATTTGTCGAAACCTAGGTAAAGAATTTCTTTATCCATTGCAACTGGTCGGCTGTTTATAATTTTATTACGTGAAACCGTTGCTGTTGTGCAGCTATGTTTAAAATACTGCTTAAACTGATCACACTATCAACTGTGATGCGTATTACACACATCGTTCCACGTCAGTGGTGTCTTTCCCACCCATCCATCCACTGGTACACTGTTGATTACCACATAATAATTGACTAACACCACTTGGTTGAGACGGAGAGAGCCTTGCCACAACACTGGATATCTGCTACTTGTTGCTTTGGAGCATGGGATTAAATGTAGAGCTCATCACCTTTAAACAGTTGTTTGGAAGCGTTTCTCAATGCTGCAGACTCGTCCTATTTCCACATGCTTCGATGCCCTCCACATGCTTTTTTTTTTCACCAATAAGGTAACAGGACCTCTTTTTATTTCCACTACTTTGTGCATGTTGAGAGCAGCCCCTTCTGGCGGTGGTCAGCATTCAAACAGCAGTCATGTTCATGAGGAAACCATGCTCTTCTAAACAAAATAACAAGACATTCCCTACCATGTCTCTCTGTGGAAGATGAGATTAACTGTATAGGTCATCATCTTTGGATAGCTGTTGGAAGTGTCCTTACAATGCCTTACACTCTTCCAGTTTCCATATGTTGCAATGTCTTCCACATTTTTGTCAGTGAGAAACATCGCCTTCGAGTTTTATTTCTACCAACCTGTGTGTTATAAGAGCCGCACAGTTTACATCATGTGATGTTCAGTTTTCTGTGACAGCCAGTTGATCGAATAGTGTTAATGTCAGTTTAACACCTGGCACTGACCAAGAAGTCATGGCAGAAAAATAAATTTTACACCAGTCTGCAAAGCAGTAGTGGTACACTGCTTGGATGTGTTAGAGCTGAAAAAACGATATATTAAAATGCTTATGAAGGAACAATACAGGAACCCTCTGCTGTGATAAGTAGTCTGTTGGATATGGTCTTCCTCCAGTACAGTCGACAAAACTTTACGCAGGTCTGTGCAAGTGACTTCGACCGTTGGACACCTGCTCCAATGGAGCAATACATGTAATGTAATATGCTCGATATATCGGAAGAAAGAGACACGGTAAAATCTTATAGGTTCTATCACAAGGCATGGTATAACTGGATACACATAGTTCTCTCAAAACTACACTGTTTTGCTCATAAAGCTAACAGAAATCTGCTGTATCAGTTCTTGTGGAATCATGATGGTTTCTGTTATTATTGTTACAATTGCGTGTTTAAAAATTGTTGTTAGTGCAAGTCCTTTGTTATTTCATACTTCATAACCTCTAATTATAAAAGACACTGCTTGAATTATAGCTCATTGTGGAAGCGAGATATGATGGTGTTTTTCCCAACATGTGAGTCGATTCCGTGGAACAGGCTGTGATGATCAAATTGCTTACAAAACTAGAATGCAAGAATCTGTTGCTATTGCGAATGATTGACATCTGTATGACAGAAACTTTACAGACAAGTCGATAAATAAATTTCGTGTGACTAGGGCCTCCCATCGGGTAGACCATTCGCCGGATGCAAGTCTTTCGATTTGACGCCACTTCGGCGACTTGCGCGTCGATGGGGATGAAATGATGATGATTAGGACAACACAACACCCAGTCCCTGAGCGGAGAAAATCTCTGACCCAGCCGAGAATCCAACCCAGGCCCTTAGGATTGACATTGTGTTGTGCTGACCACTCAGCTACCGGGGGCGGAGAGACAACTCGATAGAGGAGTGCTATGGAGCAAAAATGTCAAATGTAAGCACGCTGACTGTATTTGCTTTCGATGTATCCAAAGAGAGAGGTGCAGTAAAATCTTATAGGAGGTTCAAATGGTTCAAATGGCTCTGAGCACTATGGGACTCAACTGCTGTGGTCATCAGTCCCCTAGAACTTAGAACTACTTAAACCTAACTAACCTGAGGACATCACACACATCCATGCCCGAGGCAGGATTCGAACCTGCGACCGTAGCAGTCGCACGGTTCCGGACTGCGCGCCTAGAACCGTGAGACCACCGCGGCCGGCTCTTATAGGAGGTTCTATTACAAGACAGGCTTTCACGGTTTGTTTCATAAATACCAGTGTGATATAGCATAACACTGGTAAAACGGGACCTGCCATTGTGTACAAAACAGCAACATCATCTTGAATTAACGCTTGTTCTTGTCAAATATAAAATGATTGTGTTTTTTTTCTGACATGTGACCAAATAGCGTGGAAGGCTGTATTATGTAGTGTTATTTCATGTGTCTAAAATGTTTGTAATACACACGTGCATAACAGTTTATTTACAGACACTGATTTGAATGTGAGAGACACTGTCAGGTCGTGTAATTTGTCGATCAAGCAGAAAGAAATTGCTTAAAGTAGATATTTTTTTCTTCAGAATTTAAATTCTCACCTTTTCTTTACCCTAACGACGGTTTCGAAATAACGAGTACATTATGCCGTGATCGGTAGGTTTTGCAGCAAAATAGTGGAAGCTTTTTTTTACTGATTTTACTCAGGGTGGTCACGTATAGGCCCTTGCAGTCTGGTCATCTGTAATCGGCGGCGGTGCTGTAGCTTTTTACACTTTGTTGGACGTCGCAAAATAATGAGACGTGAATTGTATCCTGCAGTTGAACAATAAAACTATACCGACTTTGCTTATAGAAGTGAAAGATAATGGACTGCACCTGTTTTCATACTAAGAGGATTTTTATTATCATTGCGATTGTGTTTTCCTTTTTAATAGATAGTCGATTGTAAGAGATGGATTGATGTTCAATGAAGTGTTTTCACATTCAGAACCATGGGTACCTGTGTGGGTGGTGTGGGGCTAGTTCAGTATGTGTGAGGTCACCAATGTAGCTGTGCCCCAACCAGAGAACAGCATGTGGGGCAGGGTATTGCTGCTACATTTTAGATGAATAAACAAGATGCACTTGGGGTGGCCCTCATTTATCTTCTATTGTTTAGTTGGCCTTACATCCTTTTGTGGTGGCAATGGACCAATGCTTGTACCATTACCTCAAGATGGGTTGGGTGGTGCTCACCCGCTGGCAGAATGGTGGTAGGCCACAGAAGAACAACGTGGCGCAAATTATCAGCTGACCATTTAAAAGGACCTGTGTCCCCACCATATCTGGAGGGAGGACAGAGGGGGAGCGATAAGGCGAGATAGGGGCGCCTATAATTTCGCTAGTTCCTGGGTGTGCATAGAGGAGAACCGACGTTCAACTGCTGCCCCTATCTAATCTTTTGGGATGACGGTTTTCGCCAGTACATGTGTTGGATTATGACCCATTGGTTACAAGTGCTATTTTTTTCCACGACAATTTCAATCTGTAACTAGAAAAGTGAAGCATTTTCCATCAGTGGTGGTAGCGTGTATCGGCTTTGATCATCTGGGGTGCATGGTGCTTGTCGAGTAGGCATCTGTAGTGAACTCTGACATGAAACAGCGATAGGCACAGTCCTCAGCTGTGGGCTTACAGGTAACAGACTTATTAAACTCCTCTCTGTCCATCACCAGCATCTTGTCAATTGAACCCAGTTCCTGCCAGAAATAAAGGTAGTACCTTCCACTCCAGCATTTTTCCCACCAGCTTGTAGGTCAAGGATAGAGTTTGAGTACATCTGCCACTAGTGTTGAGTGGTATTGTGAAACTTTTTTCCCAGCAGGGTATCACCAGTTTTATGACAACGTCAATTTTTGAGCTGTATTGCGATTTTAGACAAGCCTTGTGTAGTGTTACGCATATATTTGTGTAATTACAACCAATCCTTATGATTAATTACGTGATTAAAACTGATCCTTACTTCAGTTTCCCAACCAAAATAAATAAAGCACACTAACCTAACCTTCCTTTTCTGCATATGGACAGTTTCCATGTATTTGGGGGGTGCACACGGGCTTTCCACCCAGAAGGACTAGGGTTCAAGTTCTGGAAACGGCAGAGCGATTTTTAATTTCCCACCAATTCCCAGGTGGTGGGTGGGGTGGGACGTCAGCCCAGCCCTGTGACAAAGATATTCCCACCAGTTTTGAAATTCCCACCAAAATTCGAAATATGCACCAAAATTCAAAATTCCCACCAATGGGGTAAGTGGGGGAGGACGAGAGGGAGGGGAACGGGGTGGAGACCCGCGTGCAAGCTGAGGAAAACACATGGCATCATCTGTGGGTGGGAGGTGTGGCTGGAGGTGGGGGCAATTAATTGAGCAATTTAATTAATTTCCATATTAATATGATATCAAAATTGTCCTTATGCCGCCCTTAGCCTACTACTGCCATCAATGTACTCAGTGGTGCTGCCAACAGATGCGAGACCACACAAATATGATGCGCCCTAGTAGCACCACATCAGCATTTATGTGACGTCGCACCTTGTTAGCTAAGACAGATGAATATATCGAATTTACCATCGAGGACCTGTTGGTTGCTAGTTCTCACAGTTATACTTAAAATATGTTAGGGACACATGCTGTGCTGTGGAGCGATCTGCATGGTTGAAAATGAACATACTTCATACGCCGCAATTGCCATTTAGACGCTTTTATTGCTCCAAGATGACTGGTTTCAACAATCTTATCTGCCATATCTGATCTAGGGAGAAAATAAAGACAGAAAGGGGTGATGGAGGGAGACTATAATTCATATGATGGATAAATAAAATTGATATGTTCCACGTATGTTGTGGAACTTGCTATAAAATTGCCACGTTACATGAAGTCAAAGCATAAACAGCACTCCCTACGTACACATGTCTTCGTAAGAAATCCAGTCGATACAATACACACAGTTGGTAAAATGTACATATATGATAAAAAGCACACAGTTAAAATCCTGTTATCGGCCAAGAAAGCTGGTAGTGAACATGATTCTCACAAGTTTTATGCGCAGCACCATGCTGCTGGTGGAGAATTAAAATACAGACAGCAGCCCTGCTAGGAAGTTATCTATCTCGCCACTGGACGGCATGTGTAGTACATGCTAAATGATCACATACAGTGGTTACAAGCAATGAATATTGGTGCACCAGAAGCAAAGCAGCATTTTTCAAAGTTCCTCATATAACACTTAGGAATGCCACCTGTGTATATATGTCAAATTACCATGGGTCTCTGATTCATATAAAATTTGTGCACTTATTGACAATGCAAAAAAATGTAATAATCAAAAATTTAAAAGACCAACAACTTTAATTTACAAAGCAATACGAAGTAAAAAGAATAAAACTGTACTGGTGCGAGTGGGAATGCTAAACGAGCCAGACCTGGGGGAGTTCCGCGAAGTATCCCTGTGGAGTAAAGGGGATAGAGGAAAGGGGACGCAAGCAAAAACCACGCAAGGCTCAACTTACTTCAAAAGTTATCTAATCCAGAAGCAAATGGAAGCCTTACTGGGTGCGAGGGGTCTGCTACAGAATAAATCGAAATGATATATACCATAAAAAAGTAATGTAGATGATTACAGTAAAATTAATGGTGTGAGTGGGTTGTAATAGTGGGTATGTGAATACATAATGCAGCACATAGATGATGTCTGTAATCCATCTTGTGTGTATATACAAACAGGTAGGCGCTTATAGTAGTAGAATAGCCCACACGTACCATACCATCACCCCAAACATTATACGTAACCCATCCCCCATTTAATAGTCACATTTTATGACGAAAGTGCAATTAGCATCCAACACTTGACGGGTGTCTTATACGGCAGTTGTTTAGTATTTCATCTTTACTGCATATGGTGGTAGGCCACAGAAGAACAACATAGCGCACAGTATCAGCAGACCATTTGAAAAGGCCTGTGTCCCCACCATATCTGGATGGAGGACAGAGGGGGAGCGATAAGGCGAGGTAGGGGCGCCTATAATTTCGCTAGTTCCTGGGTGTGCATAGAGGAGAACCGACGTTCAACTGCTGCCCCCTTTGTAATCTTTTGGGATGACGATTTTCCCCAGTACAAGTGTTACAAATGGTTCAAATGGCTCTGAGCACTACGGGACTTAACTGCTGTGGTCATCAGTCCCCTAGAACCTAGAACTACTTAAACCTAACTAACCTAAGGACATCACACACATACATGCCCGAGGCAGGATTGTAACCTGCGACCGTAGCGGTCTCGCGGTTCCAGACTGTAGCGCCTAGAACCGCACGGCCACTTCGGCCGGCTACATGTGTTACATTATGACCCATTGATCACAAGTGCCAGTTAGTTTGGTTATCATATATCCTTAGGGGTTGCAAATATTACAGATTTCGTCGCATCCCTTATCCATAATACTAAATACAGACCTTGGACTGAACCCAACTACTTTTCGCTATTGCCATTTTTCTTAAATGCCCCCATTTATAGTAATTCTTGAGACACAGCATGGATTACAGACGTCCTGACTTTAAGTACTGTAACATGGCGATTTTATAGCTGGCTCCAAAAGGTCTGTGGAATATTTTATTTATCCGTCATATGAATTATAGCCTCCCTTTACCGCCCCCTTATTCTCTTTGCATTCCTCTTAGATCAGATGATGGCAGCATAAGACTGTTGAAACCGGTCATCTTGGAGCAAGGCCGGCCGTTGTGGCCGAGCGGTTCTAGGCGCTTCAGTCTGGAACCGCACTACCGCTACGGTCGCAGGTTCGAATCCTACCTCGGGCATGGATGAGTGTGATGTCCTTAGGTTAGTTAGGTTTAATTAGTTCTAAGTTCTAGGGGACTGATGACCTCAGATGTTAAGTCCCATAGTGCTCAGAGCCATTTGAACCATTTGGAGCAAGAAAAAGCATCTACACTGTGATTGCGGCGTATGAAATGTGTTCATTTTCAATTAAAGTAAGATTTGATTGGAACAATACTACTATGATACAATTATGACAAAACCCACATGAATTATGTTTAGCCACAGTAGGTTTGTATCAACACCTGCGTAGAAAGGTATGGTTCAAATGGCTCTGAGCACTATGGGACTTAACATCTGAGGTCATCAGTCCCCTAGAAATTAGAACTTCTTAAACCTAACTAACCTAAGGACATCACACACATCCATGCCCGAGGGAGGATTCGAACCTGCGACCGCAGCAGTCGCGCGGTCCCGTACTGAAGCGCCTAGAACCGCTCGGCCACAGAAAGGTACGAACCTATATGCTAACTCGGCTTGGGCATATGAGAAACCACAGAATGAAAAGCAAAGTGACAAAGTAGACAGAGAAACGGAACAAAAATGGAATGTCTCATTACATTCGACAAATAATGGAAAAATCTAAAATCTCATAACCAGAAGGCATTACAGGAACACAAAGCATCACTAGTATTTTATACACTTTCTTGTCAACAAGCCATGCAAAGCAAAGACGTTTTAACGGTTAACTTGTATGAAACACATACGAGAGTTCAGAAATTACATAGTGCGACCTCTAATTTCGAATACAGAACATACAGTGTGTTCCGTAATTTCCATTATAAACTTCTAGGACTTGCACAGCGGAGTGATACATAATACTTTGAATAGAAATGCATGTCAAACATGTTTGCGAGGTAGGTATGCAACAGGGTAGGCATGGTGGGATTCCGCTGATGTCACTTGACGACCATCACCTCTCTCATCTGGTTCGTGCCTCATTCACGTGTCTGAGAGTGTTAGAGCGACGTGGTTGAGTACACGTTTGCTGAGTACACCGACACGATCCTTCTGAATGGCGAAGCTCACGGTAATAGAAGAGCTGCTCGTCGTCTTTATCAAGATCGTTCTCCACAACGTTCGACCCTGTCCCATACCCTTTTCGTCACAATTTCGCAACTGGTTCTAGAATGGGTACCTGCACCGTCAACTGCGAGACGCCGCACACCCTCATTAGAAGAGGCCGTACTGAATCACGTTGAAGAGAACCCGTTAACGAGTACACGAGCAGTTTATTTAACTGTTAGGCAGTGAAACTGTAAAACAAGTGACGTATTGGGTCACACCTAATCAATTACTTGTAAAAGTGGTCGCCTACCAACGTGTTTTCAAGTGGATGCAACACGGAAACAGTACGTTTCCGGACTTGGTTTCAGTTCAAACCATTATCTACTCACCCTCCTCTGGAAGCCCTAGAAGTGTGAAATGGGAATTTCTGAACACTCTGTAGATCAACAAGATGCCCTCAAGCTGGTGTCTCGTAGCCCAGACGTCCAGTAAGGTTTGGTAACCGCACTGGAGAGAGATTTTGAGAGACACAGAAAGATATGTTCCTGCTGCTGGAACAACAGAGACTCGGGAAGCATCACAAACGTGTCTGGCAAGTTTGTGACCGTAGACTTAGTTTTAGGCCTGGAGCACATTTTCTCATTATTTTGATGAAGTACTCTGTGGAAACATGACATGCTGGCTGCCATCGATGTTTTCGGTGATTATGCCTACAGATGCGAGACCCCACAAATGTGATGTGCTCTGCTAGCACCACATCAACATTTGTATGGTCCCGCACCTTGTAAGCTAAGAAGGACGTATCCGACATCTGCTGCCGCGATATAGTTGCCAACAATTCTTGAGTGCGAGCGTGTCTACATCAACTGACACGTTTTGTTCACTTTTACAGTAGATAATGAAATTCTTCAAATTCCTTTATGTCTTTGGCTCGCATCACACAATGCGTTTCTTAGTAAAAATCTGAGGAAACCAGAGAATTTCAAAAATTTTCCAAAAGTGCTTTCACCTTTGACAATTATCTAGACGGAGTTACATATTTTTTACACAATTACGCATATAAACACATAAAACAATTAAATAAATTACTAGATATTGTACTTAGATTTGCAATGTTTCTTTGCTATTACATACATTCAGATAAATAAATTATCAAGTGGAATCGGCGTAAAACTCAGTATTCTCTAGGTGGGTTGATTGAAGACCAGTCTTAAGTTGGTGCCCCATAGCCCAGACGCCCAGAAAAGAGTGGGTTGGTTGGTTGGGGTTGAAGGGACCAAACAGCAAGGACTTCAGTTCCTTGTTTCAAATGTGGTCCATTCCGATAGTGTGACATCTCAGAAAAGTCAGAACGATAAAAGGGAAAAGGCTAAAAAATGTAAAATGGCAGTCATGTTGTCAATGGTAAAAACAAAATGAGGTAAGTCAGCAAGAGAGCGAACACAACGCTATTCTAGAGGCAGGAAATATCCCACCTCTGAAGCAGCAGAGGCAAGACCACCTGCGACTTAAAAGGTGCAACCGCTAGAATGTAGAAGTGCGTATGGGAAAAGGAGACTAACCAATCCTAAAAAATGATAAAAACAGAGTAAAAGGGGAAGAAAAGAGGATATCGGCCAGGGAGGAGAGTCGGGAATCTCCAAACACGGCTTACAGTGGGAGATACCCCAACACTCACCGCCCTGCCCCAACACCAGAGAGAGATTAAAAACCTTAAAACTGAGAATAAAAACCACTTTCCCGGAGGAAACCGAGAACCAGGTCGACCATCAGGGAATCATCAGCCAACATCAAAGGTAAAGTGCGGGGGAGTCTGTACTTAGCACGCAGAGCCAAAAGAACGGGGCATTCAACTAAAATGTGGGCTACTGACTGGAAGGCTCCACAACCACAAAGTGGGGGTGGCTCATCACGCAAAAGAAAACCATGGGTCAGCCTGGTATGGCATATGTGGAGACGACACAGTGTGGTCGAGTCCTTTCGGGAGAGGCGAAAGGAAGAACGCCACGATCCTGGTGTAACCTAAATCGCACGAAGTTTAATAGACAGGGAAGTAGCCTCCCAAAAGTTGGCCCATGACTGTGCGAAGTGGGATTTGATGTGAAGCCGTAAATCCGCTGCAGGAGCGGTTACAGAAAACGGGGGGTAAGTGACTGCTCCCCCAGCCAAATGATCAGCGAGCTCATTACCCGGGATACCCACATGGCCAGGGACCCAAAGGAAGTCAACGGAACAAGCACCACGGTGAATATCAGCTAGATGTAGATGGTCATGGATGGCAGAGACCAAGGGATGGCGCGAAAAACACCGGTCAATAGCCAGAAGGCCACTCATTGAGTCCGTACATAACAAAACGCGGTTGTGTTGGGACTGTTTAATAAAGGTAAGGGCCTGGGAAATTGCCATCAATTCCGCAGTAAACACCCCACTGTAGGTGGCAGCAGATGTTCTTCCGTTCCAACAGAGGACGTGAACGCATATCCCACATGATCAGCAGATTTAGAGCCATCAGTGTAAAAAACAACAGCATCCCGAAACTCCCATAAAATTCGGCGGAAAAAGGAACGGAACACCATCGGGGGGGATGGAATCTTTCGGACCTCGGCGGAGATCCATCCGAATTCGAGGCCGAGGAACTAAACAAGGGGTGGTGGAGGGGAGGGAGTGAGGAAGCCAGGACAAAGAAGGAAGCTGGAAATCACAGCAAAGAGACGCAAGGCGGAGCCCAACCGGTAAACCCCCTCGAGGGCGGGAATCAGGTGGGCGACCTCCATGGTCTTTCAACA
Source organism: Schistocerca nitens (assembly GCF_023898315.1). Classification (NCBI taxonomy): domain Eukaryota; kingdom Metazoa; phylum Arthropoda; class Insecta; order Orthoptera; family Acrididae; genus Schistocerca; species Schistocerca nitens. The sequence continues at coordinate 608,257,698 of NC_064616.1, forward strand.
GGATAGAATAGGAAGGATGAGTGGGAGAGGAACGGACAGCGAGTGCATAAGACATCAGAAGCTGGGACCGCCGAACAGAAAGGGGGGGGGGGGGGGGAATCCCAGCTTCAACCAGGAGACTATCAACAAATGGTTCAAATGGCTCTGATCACTATGGGACTTAACATCTTAGGTCATCAGTCCCCTAGAACTTAGAACTACTTAAACCTAACTAACCTAAGGACATCATACACATCCATGCCCGAGGCAGGATTCGAACCTGCGACCGTAGCAGTCGCGCGGTTCCGGACTGCGCGCCTAGAACCGCTAGACCACCGCGGCCGGCCCCAAATGCAGAAATCATCCACATACAGGGCAGGGGCGACTAAAGGACCGAAAGAGGCCACAAGTCCATCGATAGCAATGAGGAAAAGAAGGACACTCAAGACAGTACCTTGTGGGATGCCCGTCTCCTGGGTCCGTGAAGAACTAAAAACAGTACCAACTCAAACCCTGAATGACCGATGGAACAGGAACTGGCGGATAAAAATCGGGAGTGGGCCCCGAAGACCCCACTGATGAAGGGTAAGTAAGATGTGATGGCGCCAGGCCGTGTCATAGGCCTTGCGAAGGTCAAAAAATAGTGAAACCAAATGGCGGCGCTGGGAAAAAGCCTGCCGAACTGCGGATTCCAAGCGAAGTAAATGATCGATCGGAGACCGTCCCTCTCGGAAGCCACACTGGTAAGGGGACAATAGATCCTGAGATTCGAGGACCCAGTTGTGCCGATGGGCTACCATCCGTTCAAGTAACTTGCAAACAACATTGGTGAGACTAATTGGCCGATAGCTGTCAACAAATAGGGGGTTCTTACCAGGATTAAGGACAGGAACCACGATGCTATCCCTTCACTGAGAAGGGAAGTCACCCTGGAGCCAGATACAGTTAAACACCCGGAGAAGATGTTGCCGTTGTGGAGCACTGAGATGTTGAAGCAGTTGGTTATGAATGGAGTCTGCGCCAGGGGCCGTATCATGAGAAGAAGAAAGCGTGGAAAGAAATTCCCATTCAGTAAAAGGTTCGTTGTAAGATTCTGACTGTCACGGGGTCAAACATAAGGTGGAAGCTTCAACCCGCTGTTTCTGGTGAAGGAAAACAGCCGGATAGGAGGCTGATGCTGATGCCATTGCAAAATGGGTCGGAAGATGTTCCACAAGAATCAACGGGTCCGTACAAAGGCCATCTGGGAGGTGAAGGCCTGGGAGGGTGGACTGCCGATGGCAACCTTGGAGAGAGCGAAGTGTAGCCCATACCCGTGACATAGGGCCAGTAGAACCGAGGGAAGAAACAAATCCTTCCCAACATATCCGTTTGCTCTGTTTGATTAAATAACGGGCTTTGGCGCAAAGGCGTTAAAGGTAAAAAGGCTGGCAACGGATGGGTGCCTCTTAAGGTGTTGCAAAGCTCGACGGCGATCACGGATGGCAATGGCAATAGCCATACTCCATCACAGGACTTACCGGCGACGAAATGGTCCAGATGAGCGCGGTACAGCAAGGCTAGCAGCGCGAACAATCGCGTCAGACACGTCACGTAGGACGTCATCAATACAACCCGACAAAGAGGGAGAAAACACGACCTGTGCAGTGTATAGAGGCCAATCGGCGCGTTGGAAAGACCAATGAGGTAACCTGTCCATCGGGGAGCGGGAAGGGAGAGAGAGAATCAACGGGAAATGGTCACTATCACAAAGGTCGTCGTGTGGCGACCAGTGTAATGGAGGGAGGAGAGAGGGAGAAGAAAGAGTAGATCAATGGCAGAAAAGGTACTATGACCAGCACTGAAATGAGTAGGGGAGCCATCAGTAAGAAGGCACAAGTCGTGGTCTGTAATAAACTGATCTAAGAGAAGACCTCGTCTAAATGGAAATGCACTGCCCCACAAGGGATGATGAGCATTAAAATCCCCGAGAAGGAGGAAGGGAGGGGGAAGTTGCTGAAGAAGGGCAGTAAAGGCAGTAGGTGTAAGAGTGCTGTCAGGAGGGAGATAAAGATTGCAAACCGTAGCCTCAGAGTCCAGGGGGACCCTAACAGAAACCGCTTCCAATGTAGTTTGAAGAGAAATCCACGTGCTAGCAATGTCTGTACGGACCAACGTACAAACGCCACCAGAAGGCCGCAGGGGTCCGACCCGATTTCGACAGAAAACACGGAAACCACAGAGGGTCGGTGAGTGATCATCAGTAAAATGAGATTCCTGTAGAACCACACAAGCTCCAGAGTAAGACGAAATAAGGGATTTCATTTCCGGAAGGTGACGGTAGTATCCATTACAGTTCCATTTGATAACCACAGAACGATGATTTAAATGGGGGTTGAACAGGCTAAAGCCAGTCATACCGTCAGGTCACCACCCATCACCTACAAGGAGGGGGCGACATCCATGAACGACAGGTCAGAATCCGGTTGTGAAGCCGGGGATGGGATCTCTGGTGACACCAGAGGCTCTTTGTCCCGGGACTTACGTTTCTTCTTCTTTTCTGTTTGAGATCGAGGCTGGCTGTGTGTCATATAAGGAGCCAGCTGCAGCAAGATCGGGAACAGAAAGAGATCGGGCGACCTGGGGGCCGACAGACAGCGGTTCTCGCGGTCGTCGCGTGGCAGCAGACCTTTGGCCTGGAAGGTGCCGGGAAGGGGCATCCCGGGAGGGGCGCCCTTGACCGACAGACGCCGAAGGAGTGGGACACTTCTCTGGTTGGGGAGGGGGAGTAGCGCCCAGAGGAGAAGGTGTGGGAGCCGCAGGGAAGGGGGGGAGGAGAGGGTTCTGGGACTGGGGTAAGGAAGGGGGAGGAAGGGGTGAAGGTGTAACTAAAGCATAACTAGACGTCATGGACACAGGGTGAAGACGTGTATACTTCTTACGAGCCTTTGTGTAGGTTAAACGATGAAGGGACTTATGGTCCTGTATCTTCTTTTCCTTCTTATATACTGGGCAATCTGGTGAACATGGAGAATGATTGCCATGACAATTAACACACACAGGAGGGGGAACATAGGGGCTCTCCTCATGGAGTGGACGTCCACAGTCACCACAGTGACGGGCCTGCGAACAGCGGGAAGACATGTGTCCAAAATGCAAGCACTTAAAACACCTCATAGGAGGTGGGATGTACGGCTTCACATCACATCGATAAACCACAATCTTTACTTTCTCAAGGAGGGTATCCCTTTCAAAGGCCAGGATAAAGGCATCAGTATCAATGCGATTGTCCTTAGGACCCTTCTGAACACGCCGAACAAAGTGAACACCCCGCCGTCCGAGATTGTCCCGAAGTTCCTCATCAGTTTGAAGGATGAGGTCCCTGTGAAAAATCACACGTTGAACCATATTTACAGACTGGTGGGGGGTAATGGACACTGGAAATGTGCCAAGATGGGTACTGCCACGAAGGGCCGCAGACTGGCCAGCTGAAGCAGTTTTGATCAGCCTCGAACACGACTGCATCTTGCTCAGGGAGTCCACTTCGCCAAACTTGTCTTCAGTGTGTTCCACAAAGAATAAAGGTTTGATATTGGTGAAAGTATCCCCATCAGTCCTGGTGCAAACCAGATAGCGGGGGAAAGGCTTTGCCCCTAGCCAACGGGCCTGACCCTCTTCCCAGGGGGTAGCCATGGAAGGGAAGGCCGAAGGGGCAGGAGAAGCAGCGCTAGAAGAATCAGTTCCACGCAGAGAGACGGCCGCAGAAGAACAGCCAGAGTTCTGGACCAGCATGCGTTTCATTTGCATAGCGTCCGTCCTGATACCACCCACTCCGATCAGGAGCTCTCCTCACGGGCGCCACCCAGCCACAGCAAGGGCCGTCTGGCACGGCAGCCATTGCCGGGAGTTCCGATGCTCCAGGATGACGAGCAACCACTCCAAGGCTTGCATGAGGAGGTCACAGCTCAGGTATCAGAAATGTGATCCCTGTGTGTGCAGGGGGTTCAACCAAAAGGGTACATAGCGACCCCACCACACGGGCTGGCTACCGTGCTGGCTATGCACCCTAGCATCTGACAACGACGTGAAAGAAAAGGTGGAATAAACTAGGAGGGCACACATCAGAGACACTAGGTAACATGCTCGTCCCTAAATGGTTCACACTACGGAAGAGAAATTTAGTAATGGAGGTGAAACCCCAGAGGGGGACCAGGGAGTGCCAAAAGGAGGAGGTGATTACGCAACAAAGCTAAATTGCAAAACCAAGATAACCAGGAGGATAGCGGGGGCCAACATAAGCAAGGTGTAAGGGGTCCGCAGGCCCTTACTACTAAGTTTGCGCTCACACAGGTCGACAGGGCAACTATCGAGTAGTGTGTATGCAGGTCGCGAGAGCTAGAGGGGGTTCACCGGAGTGCCGAGTGCTGCTTGGGTAGATTCCCGCGAGGCGGGAAGAACTGGGCGGAGAGCAGTTAGAGTGTTGAGATGTGCTGAAGTCAGGGTGTGGTAGGTTCCCGCGAGGCGGGCAGAGCTGTGCAGAAGCCAGCAGTTGAATTAATGCAAATTATCGACAAAGGGAGTGGCCATCGCCGCGGTTTAACCCCTTTGTGTTAGTATTATACGGGAAAGTGAGAAAGTTTAATTACAGAGTGATTTCAGTGATATTAAGTGCCGCTATTGAACTTCCGCGTCTACCGCGCCGGCATTACTTGGATTACAGTGATTGGATGTTGCGTGTGACGATTAAGAAATAGCTAAAGAAACCTGTGCTGAGATTAGCCGTCATTAACAGTGTATTGACGAAGGCAGTGGCTGTCTCCTTATTTTGTGCTTTTGCTAAGAATATAGATCTTGTTTGTGAAACTGTGTTGTGTCCTTCTTACCACTAAACAGTACTTATTACAGTATTTGCGAAGGACAATACGGAATGTAACATCCCCTGAGCAGTCCAATCCGATTGCTAGCCCATTAGGTACACGGTCACATTAATCAATTATCTAAATTTGGGCTGCTATTCAGATCCCGAACGAGCGGGAACAATAAAATAAATATAAAACGCTATGTTACACCCTTGGCTTACCGTGAAAGGACAAGTGCAATTTTCGGACGAGTCGTAATGAACAATAGGTAATTTACCTTACTTAACGCCAGAAAACTAATTTTTCAATGTGGAATCGGGACAGTGCATGAGCGTTAAAATCGTGATAAGGAACAGTGCATTTTTTGAACAATACGAAGTAATAATATCTTACGATTGTGACTAAACTGTTTTTCTTGCCATATTAGATAGAACAATAGCGTCAATAAACTGTATTGTAAAGTGCAAATGCGAAAATCCGCGCGAAAAACTGTGAAAAGTGGACGCTAAAGAAAGACACGTGTGAACAGTAAAATAGCAAAACGAGCTAAGATTTCGTCATACAAGTCGTCAGAAAGGTGTTTTGTGGTAATATGTTGACCGAAATTGCCTTTTGAACGGTGAAAATCGGACGGTTTCGTGTGGACCCACAAACTGTTATGCTGACGATAATGTATTGTGGCAATGCAATTAGTGAATGACGTCACGCAGCCGTGTAGCAGTTGCACCAAAGAGCTTCGATCCGCGAGGTGATTTCACACGACACCACGGCGAGCGACGCGACTTCGAGATACCGAGCGCAGTCCCGGCATCTAGCGGCCGAACTACGAACTACGCCCGCCTGCAGCGCCACGGAGCGGCCGACGGGGAACTACGTCGCCTTGCAGCTGATCTTCAACTTCACGCGAGCTCCAGCGGCGGCACAGCCACGCCCATCTCAAACGTCAAAACATCGCGACTCGCGGTAACGTCGGTTGGTGAGTGAAGACGACGGGTTAACATAACAGTAAATTGCAGTGTGCAGTATTCGCGATAAATAAATAGTTTTCAACTGATATTTACATTAGGAAAACTGCTCAATTGCAGTAATTTCCGAAAAGTTTGTGAAACATACTCTGAAGTATAGCATGCTTACGTATGCACACTGCACTGAATAAATGGTAATTGTTTTGGTGATATTGCATTTATAAATTTTGTGAGTGTTATGATTATCTTGTTTAAAACATTTTTACATGAATTGTGTATGTGAAAATGGTATTGGAAATTAATAGGTTTGAGAGTTGTGGTGTTCGGTACTCATGCATATAGTATCATTTTGGGAGTTAACTGAAAGAATTGCAGGTACTGTTTGATTAGTTTCATGGTAATTAGGAGAATTTTGGGTTATTGGATGTTATTTTGTATTACTTGCCTGGGCATTAAATATAAACCAAAAATGTCTTCTGAAGATAAGCAGGTCTGTGAGGCAGTAGTTGAAAGGAAAGGAATAGGACAGAAAGATAGAGATGATTCGGGATTCAGTGATTGTGGATTGTCATTAGGTAGCCCATTAGCAAATTCAACTAATTATCCCGAAATACCGGGACAAGCGATGAGAGCTAGGCCAGTTTCAGAGGATGCTGATAGGTGGTCGATGTTGATAGACTTGATAAAGAAGACTAGTGAATCAGTAGAGAAAAATAGCGCATCGTTAGAGAAGAATTCACGAGAAATGAGAGAAAGGGAAGAGATATTTCGCAAATCATTAAAGGAAGATTTACAAGCGTCGTTAGAGAAGAGTTTACAAGAAAATAACGCATCCTTAAAGGAAGAGTTACAAGCAACTATAGCACAAGAGATAAAAACATCGCAGGTGAAGATGGAATGTAATCTGAAGAAGGAAATACAGGAGCTACAAGAACAGTGGAAAATGGATATCAACGAGAGAGAGAATAAGCTGCAGAAGAGTATAGAACAAGTCCAGGGAGATGTGGAGAAGGTAGAAGGAAAATTAGCAAAAAAGACAGAAGACGATATTGAAGGAACGAAAGCCGAATTGGGAGAAAGAATCAACGAAGTGGAAACAAATTGCAATCATCGAATTGCCAAGGTAACGCAGATGCAGAAACAATGCAATGAGGCGGTTAAAGGGATATGAGATAGTCAGAACCAACTAGCTGTCAATCTGAGAAATGCTATAGCCGTGCAACGAGAAGAGGATAACAAGAGAGTGCAGCAATTGGAGAACAAGACAGAAGAAATTGATAAGCGAATTAGCAATGCCACCTTAACCATTGGGGGAGGTAAGGTCGTTCCATTGATGAGCAGTGATAATCGGTGCATCCAAAGTAATACAGGGCAGAAATTTAGACCGAAAGGAGGATTGCACCCAATGATATTTATGAAATGGCTAAAAGGAGTTCTCCCAGCACATCTTAAGGACTCAGACAAGATTCAATTTGCAATAGATAGGATGGAACGTGGGGCTTTCACTTGGGGAGTCAGGAAGAAGGAAGGGACTACGAGTTATGACCAATTTGAAGAGGAATTCTTGAAGAAATACTGGTCCAAAAGCCATCAATGTGCAGCAATTGAGGACCTACTCCACCGCAAATCACTTAGTACATGGAGGGGAACGTTGAGAGAGTTTGCTGAAGATTTGTGGGAATTGAACGAGACCCTGGAACAACCCCTGAGTGATGACGTAATGATATCTGCAATAAAAAGAAGAATGAGCCAGAGAATGCAAGAAACTGTATCCGGGAGCCTAATTGAAGATAGGGAGGCTTTGATGAAGATACTGGAACAGTTGGAATCGGTTCGATCACAGGGACACAATCAACCTAATGATCAAAACCGAGGGGGAGGTAATGACCCAAGGAATCATTTCGGTAATTCGTCTAATTATAGAGGAAGAGGTGGCGGTCATGGATACAGGAACCATGGTGGTGAACGTCAATGGAGAAATGATTGGAGAAGGAATGAAGAACCAAGAGATCATGAGAGAAGATGGGATAGGCGAATGAATGACACGGTGCATAAAGAAGAGGAGGAGAGACCGGAAAACTGAATGACACTCCAGATGAGGTCCGATCGGGAGTGAGAGCTACGAGGACCAGAATAAACCTACTAAGACACGACGATGGTGGAGACCTCAGAGAAGATCTACTGGAGGAAAGAAGTGGGATTCCCAAAGAACCCAGGTTACCCATGATAGGGATCAAGTTATGTGGACTGAATATCGAGGCATTAGTCGATACAGGAAGTGAAGCGAGTGCAATATCCAAAAGGTTATATGAACAGATACTAAAAGCGAATGTTAACTTGCCTAGTTTCCCAGTGAGTGGAGTGAGAATTGTGAACGCGTTGGGTGCAAAGAGTAAACCTATTAAAGAACAAGTGTTAATTACATTCGAGATAGAGGAAGAAGAATACGAAGCAACATTTTTGGTAGTGACCGGATTGAACACATCGATTATTTTAGGGATAGATTGGTTGAATGAAGTTGATGCAGTAGTGAGTTTTGATGAAGGTACTATCAAAGTCAAAGGAAGAAAGGGAGAAGAGAAGAGGTTGAAATTTGCTGAGGGGAGCGCAATCGAAGAAGAGGAAGAATTCAGAAGAATAAATTTGTGTCACGAAGAGGAACCCACCACGGGATACGGGGAAGAGGAACCAGGAGCAGAAGTGTTGATATACCTTGAGGGACTAGCACGAGAGGATAGACATAAAGAGGACAAGATCGGAAAAAAATTGGAGGAGATGACGCAACTAGATGAGAGGACTAAGAAGAAATTAGCTACAGTATTATACAGGCATTGTAAAGTATTTTCTCAACGGCCAGGTATCATGCAAGGAGTGGAGTGTAAGTTAAAGATAAAGAACCATAAACCGTTCAATATAAAACAGTATCCCATTCCCCAGGCGAAGCGAAGAGCAGTAGATGAAGAAATACAGAGGATGATGGACCTTGGGGTTATAGAGCGGGCCAATAGCCAATACAACAACCCCCTATTTGTTGTTGATAAGAAGGATGGAAAGGTGAGGATAGTTTTGGATGCCCGAACGGTGAACAAAATCATCGAACCGGAGAGGGACAAACCAGAAACTATAGAAGAACTGATTCAAAAATTCCGAGGAGCAAAGGTGCTTAGTAGTATCGATTTGACTGCTGGATACTGGCAAATACCATTGGCCACAGAGTCTCGCCAGTATACAGCATTTACTTATGGAGGAAGGTGCTATCAATTTAGAGTATTGCCATTTGGACTTAATGTGTCAGTGTCTGAGTTTATAAGAGCGATGGATAAGATACTAGGCGAGGAGTTACTTAAGAATGTCACCGTCTACGTAGATGACCTCTTGATAGCAAGCGAATCGTGGGAAGAGCATTTGGATAGACTGGATGCAATCTTGGCAGCTTTTGAAACCGCAGGGGTATCTGTAAATCTGGACAAGTCGGAATTTGGCAAATCAAAGATAAAATTTCTGGGCCATATAATATCCGAGGAGGGTATCTATCCTGATCCCAGTAAAATGGAGGCTATTAAAAATTTTCCGGCTCCTCATAGTAAGAAGCAGTTGCGAGCATTCTTTGGGGTTTGCGAGTTTTATAGAAAGTTTGTCAAAGGACCCATGCTTAATGCACCGAGTATGAAGGAATTGACCAAGGCAAGGATGCCGTGGCATTGGAGTGCAGAGTGCCAAACCGAGTTTGAGAATATTAAGGAAGCACTATATAATGCAGATATATTGTACCACCCAGATTTTTCCAAGGAGTTTTATTTAGGAGCAGACAGCTCTGACTATGGACTAGGAATACATTTGTACCAAATAGAGAGGAACGGAAATAGTGAGAGTGTGAGAACAATAGCGTTCGGTAGCAGAAGTTTAAATGCTTGGGAGAGAAAATATTCGATTACTGAAAGGGAAGCATTGGCAATTGTGTGGGGGTTTAAACGTTTCCGGTATTATTTGGCCGGGAGGCATGTGAAAGTCGTGACTGACCACAAGGCCCTTACATTTCTAACTACAAGTAAATTGAGGCATAGCAGACTAACGCGATGGGCCCTAGCATTACAAGACTATGACTTCGAGATAATTTATGAACCAGGAGCAACACATATAATACCTGATGCTTTGTCAAGATTACCAGCTGACTCAAGAGGAATGTTGGTGGACAGGCCGGAAGGAGAAGGGGTTAGAATTAACCTGATGAAGGGAGTACAGTATGAAGAATTCATAAGGAAGTTCCTAAAGAATGTGCGCAGGGAACAGAACGAGAACGAGAAATTAAAGACAATTAAAAACAAATACAGGTGTGCAGGAGAGGAAAGAATTCGCACATTTTATTATATTCACAATGGGATACTTTATAAAAGAAACAAGGAGAGTGAGGAGAACTGGAAACTCTGTGTGCCTGAGCATGTGGTAGAAAAATTAATTTGGTATACGCACTATAGTAATGCGCATTATGGACCGAAGAAGTGTCTGGAAAAATTGAAGTTGGATTGTGCCTTCAACAACATGGGAAGGCGTATACGTAAAATACTGAGTACATGTGACACCAGTCAGAAATCTAAGACGACCACAGTACAGCACAAAGGATATATGCATCCAATTGTACCAACAGCAATTAAGGACATACACTCCTGGAAATTGAAATAAGAACACCGTGAATTCATTGTCCCAGGAAGGGGAAAATTTATTGACACATTCCTGGGGTCAGATACATCACATGATCACACTGACAGAACCACAGGCACATAGACACAGGCAACAGAGCATGCACAATGTCGGCACTAGTACAGTGTATATCCACCTTTCGCAGCAATGCAGGCTGCTATTCTCCCATGGAGACGATCGTAGAGATGCTGGATGTAGTCCTGCGGAACGGCTTGCCATGCCATTTCCACCTGGCGCCTCAGTTGGACCAGCGTTCGTGCTGGACGTGCAGACCGCGTGAGACGACGCTTCATCCAGTCCCAAACATGCTCAATGGGGAACAGATCCGGAGATCTTGCTGGCCAGGGTAGTTGACTTACACCTTCTAGAGCACGTTGGGTGGCACGGGATACATGCGGGCGTGCATTGTCCTGTTGGAACAGCAAGTTCCCTTGCCGGTCTAGGAATGGTAGAACGATGGGTTCGATGACGGTTTGGATGTACCGTGCACTATTCAGTGTCCCCTCGACGATCACCAGTGGTGTACGGCCAGTGTAGGAGATCGCTCCCCACACCATGATGCCGGGTGTTGGCCCTGTGTGCCTCGGTCGTATGCAGTCCTGATTGTGGCGCTCACCTGCACGGCGCCAAACACGCATACGACCATCATTGGCACCAAGGCAGAAGCGACTCTCATCGCTGAAGACGACACGTCTCCATTCGTCCCTCCATTCACGCCTGTCGCGACACCACTGGAGGCGGGCTGCACGATGTTGGGGCGTGAGCGGAAGACGGCCTAACGGTGTGCGGGACCGTAGCCCAGCTTCATGGAGACGGTTGCGAATGGTCCTCGCCGATACCCCAGGAGCAACAGTGTCCCTAATTTGCTGGGAAGTGGCGGTGCGGTCCCCTACGGCACTGCGTAGGATCCTACGGTCTTGGCGTGCATCCGTGCGTCGCTGCGGTCCGGTCCCAGGTCGACGGGCACGTGCACCTTCCGCCGACCACTGGCGACAACATCGATGTACTGTGGAGACCTCACGCCCCCACGTGTTGAGCAATTCGGCGGTACGTCCACCCGGCCTCCCGCATACCCACTATACGCCCTCGCTCAAAGTCCGTCAACTGCACATATGGTTCACGTCCACGCTGTCGCGGCATGCTACCAGTGTTAAAGACTGCGATGGAGCTCCGTATGCCACGGCAAACTGGCTGACACTGACGGCGGCGGTGCACAAATGCTGCGCAGCTAGCGCCATTCGACGGCCAACACCGCGGTTCCTGGTGTGTCCGCTGTGCCGTGCGTGTGATCATTGCTTGTACAGCCCTCTCGCAGTGTCCAGAGCAAGTATGGTGGGTCTGACACACCGGTGTCAATGTGTTCTTTTTTCCATTTCCAGGAGTGTAGTTGCAGTGGATCTATTTGGGCCACTTCCTGCCTCACGAGGGAATTACACACAAATCTTAGTAGCGGAAGAACTGGTTTCCAAGTACATAAAATTTTACCCGTTGAAGAAAGCTACTAGTAGAGCCATCATTAACCAAATTGAGAAAGACTATTTTCAAAAGGTGTGTATACCTAAGCGAATATTGAGTGTTAATGGGTCACAGTTCAGGTCAAAGGAATGGACAGAAATGCTAAGTGAGCACGGAATAGAGCAAATTGCCATTTCTAGGTATAGGCCAGCTTCTAACCCAGCGGAACGAACAATGAAGGAATTGAACCGTTTATGCCGAACCTACTGTCATAGGAAGCATGGTTCATGGAAAGAATATCTGGAAGAATTTGAGCGGGTTAGGAATCACCTCCCACATGATTCTACAGGGTTTGCACCATGTGAAGTATTGCTTAATCAGGAACCCGGGAGTATTTTTCGTGAGTTGGTAGTCTACCCACCAGGAAGTTCATTGACCTGGGAAAGGAAGTTGGAGCTGGTGGAATTAAGTATGAAGGAGAAGGCTAGGAAAAGACAGGAAAGACACGACAAACTAGTGAAACCGATAACTTACCGAGTGGGAGACCTGGTATTAGTAAAGGTTCATGCTAAATCAAAGAAAATAAACTCTGAAATACATAAGTTTAACCACGTTTATAAAGGACCATACAGAATTATAAAAATAGGTCATCCCAACACTGTGGAATTGGAATATGCACGGACAAAGAGAGTGCATGGTAAAGAGCATGTGGAAAACATAAAAAGGTACTACTCGCACGAGAGTAGAAGTAACCCAGATGAGGAAGAGGAACTCGACTAGGGCAAATGTATGAACTGAGAGTGTCTAAGCTCCTTGAAGTAGTGTGTAGGACATGATTAGGACAATTAGCTGTAAAATGGACTTTTGAAAGAGGGAAGTGGTTATTTACATTGTGTTTTGTGATGTATTACAATTAGAGTTGCATATTTCATGTCGAAGATTATCTAAGGATGAATATAAAACCTGTAATAACTAGAATTTGTAGTAATAATTCATATGTTCTGTGTTTAGGTAATAATTTTTGAGTATATATGTTGTGTGTTGTCATTTGATATTGGACTATAGAGGACTATAGCTGGTTGAAATGAAAAAAATTGTAATATTATGCCATTTATGTGATGTAATAACCTTTTGTAGAAATTGTTGTGGAGGCAGCCCACTACCGGAGTCCAGGACTATCTTGACAAATTGTAAATTCATTAATTATTTGTATTGTGTGTACTGTTTAAATGTAGCCCTGTTTTAAAACCCTTGCCGATTCTTTTTCACCTGCGGTTCAAAAGAAGTTTTTGAGGGCGGGGATGTAAGGGGTCCGCAGGCCCTTACTACTAAGTTTGCGCTCACACAGGTCGACAGGGCAACTATCGAGTAGTGTGTACGCAGGTCGCGAGAGCTAGAGGGGGTTCACCGGAGTGCCGAGTGCTGCTTGGGTAGATTCCCGCGAGGCGGGAAGAACTGGGCGGAGAGCAGTTAGAGTGTTAAGATGTGCTGAAGTCAGGGTGTGGTAGGTTCCCGCGAGGCGGGCAGAGCTGTGCAGAAGCCAGCAGTTGAATTAATGCAAATTATCGACAAAGGGAGTGGCCATCGCCGCGGTTTAACCCCTTTGTGTTAGTATTATACGGGAAAGTGAGAAAGTTTAATTACAGAGTGATTTCAGTGATATTAAGTGCCGCTATTGAACTTCCGCGTCTACCGCGCCGGCATTACTTGGATTACAGTGATTGGATGTTGCGTGTGACGATTAAGAAATAGCTAAAGAAACCTGTGCTGAGATTAGCCGTCATTAACAGTGTATTGACGAAGGCAGTGGCTGTCTCCTTATTTTGTGCTTTTGCTAAGAATATAGATCTTGTTTGTGAAACTGTGTTGTGTCCTTCTTACCACTAAACAGTACTTATTACAGTATTTGCGAAGGACAATACGGAATGTAACATCCCCTGAGCAGTCCAATCCGATTGCTAGCCCATTAGGTACACGGTCACATTAATCAATTATCTAAATTTGGGCTGCTATTCAGATCCCGAACGAGCGGGAACAATAAAATAAATATAAAGGGCATGTTACAAAGGACACCAGGAGAGGAAGAGGAGAGGGCGAGGGGGAACGAGCAAGGAGAGGAAAGGAGGGGAAGGGGAAGGAAATGCAGCCCTGGAAAGAAGGAAGGCTGCAATAGCTCGGGGCCCCGTGCTCGCCACGCACGTATCCACAAAAGAGTTGTGGACCCCCTGGGGGGAAAGGCGTGGTTAACAGCACTGGAAAGAGATGTTGAGAGCCACAGAGAAATACGTTCGTTTTGCGTGAACAGATGAGATTTGGAAATAACGCAAAATTTGTGTGGCAAGTATGTGACCGTCGACTTACTTTCGGGACTGGAGCTGAATTATCCTTCGAAATTCATTGGATATTTTACTGTTATTTTGATGAAGTACTAAAAATGGTTCAAATGGCTCTGAGCACTATGGGACTTAACTGCTGTGGTCATCAGTCCCCTAGAACTTAGAACTACTTATACCTAACTAACCTAAGGACATCGTACACATCCATGCGCGAGGCAGGATTCGAACCTGCGACCGTAGCAGTCGCGCGGTTCCGGACTGAAGCGCCTAGAACCGCTCGGCCACCGAGGCCAGCAATCTGCTATCTCTCTGCTTATCTGCTTCTATGGCAGTGAGAGAATATTCCCGGCATCGGCACATCACTTGCTCTGCGATATAGCATTCATTTTCTGATCTAAATTCAACTGTTGATACAGGCCTGAGAATCGCTGGGAAAGTAGTATATGTAATGCTAGTTGTTTCTCGACACTCACTAATGCAACTGAAAAGAACCACAATAAGATTTAGTACCTCAGTCTTAACAAAATATATGAACTCGTAATGAATTTTTTGCTGCAGAAGCGTTGGATGTTCGTTACACGGAATTTTCTCCGTTACCTTTGCTGCTCACTAAATTTTCAGATTAAAAGAGAGTATGCTGTCAAAAAAGCTGATAACATTGAGCTAGTACTGTAGCTACAAAAATCTACAACCTTTTCTGGTGATTTATTACTATGATGGCATAGTAATTCACGTCGGAGCATGTTAGCCAACCACAGAATGAGGAAATGTGCTAAAACTACCAGAAAGTCACAAATGCGTGCTTTTGAATTGGCTAGAATGATTTTCGGCTGTTTCACCCTCTGGCTTCATTGATTTAACTGAAAATGGCAGAAAATGTTTCGTTACACTTTTATTCTGATATTTTTGTAACGAAGTATGAAAAGCTTGGTGTGGTATCGTGAAGTGGTCGCGGCGTTACAGCAAAGTCGGCAAGGCGCATCGATACCACAGACATTAGAGATGTCTCGCTGCAGTCCGCAACGACGAATGTGGCGTGCACACGGGGGTTTTTTAGGTTAGAGGGACCCCCCCTTGGGCGAAACGATAAAATACCTGACGGCTTACCAGAGAGAACATTATCATCGTTGATAAAGAACGTCCGTCCTCAGAGACCAAAAACAGGAAAAGTTAACGTAATATTGGTAAACTGCAGGAGTATCCAGGGCAAGGTTCCTGAATTAGTATCTCTTATTGAAGGAAATAGTGCGCATATAGTATTAGGAACGGAAAGTTGGTTAAAACCGGAAGTGAACAGTAACGAAATCCTAGACACAGAATGGAATATATACCGCAAGGATAGGATAAACGCCAATGGTGGAGGAGTATTTATAGCAGTAAAGAATTCAATAATATCCAGTGAAGTTATTAGCGAATGCGAATGTGAAATAATCTGGGTTAAGTATCAAAGGTGGGTCAGATATGATAGTCGGATGCTTCTATAGGCCACCTGCATCAGCAACCGTAGTAGTTGAGCGCCTCAGAGAGAACCTGCATAACGTCGTGAAGAAGTTTCGTGATCATACTATTGTAATAGGGGGAGACTTCAATCTACCAGGTATAGAATGGGATAGTCACACAATCAGAACTGGAGCCAGGGACAGAGACTCTTGTGACATTATCCTGACTGCCTTGTCCGAGAATTACTTCGAGCAGATAGTTAGAGAACCAACTCGTGAAGCTAACGTTTTAGACCTCATAGCAACAAATAGACCGGAACTTTTCGACTCCGTGAATGTAGAAGAGGGTATCAGTGATCATAAGTCAGTGGTTGCATCAATGACTACAAGTGTAATAAGAAATGCCAAGAAAGGAAGGAAAATCTATTTGCTTAACAAGAGTGATAGGGCACAAATCGCAGAATATCTGAGTGACCACCATCAAACGTTCATTTCTGAGGAAGAGGATGTGGAACAAAAATGGAAAAAATTCAGAAACATCGTCCAGTACGCCTTAGATAAGTTCGTACCGACTAAGGTCCAAAGCGAGGGGAAAGATCCACCGTGGTATAACAATCATGTACGAAAGGTACTACGGAAACAAAGAAAGCTTCATCATAGGTTTAAGAGTAGTCGAATCATAGCTGATAAGGAAAAGCTGAACGAAGCGAAAAAGAGCGTAAAGAGAGCAATGAGAGAAGCATTCAACGAATTCGAACATAAAACATTGGCAAACAATCTAAACAAGAACCCTAAAAAGTTTTGGTCATATGTAAAATCGGTAAGCGGATCTAAATCCCCTATTCAGTCACTCGTTGACCACGATGGCACCGAAACAGAGGACGACCGAAGAAAGGCAGAAATACTGAATTCAGTGTTCCGAAACTGTTTCACTGCGGAAAATCGTAACACGGTCCCTGGCTTCAGCCGTCGCACGGACGCCAAAATGGAAAATATTGAAATAAACGATATCGGAATTGAAAAACAACTACTATCACTTAGTAGCGGAAAAGCATCCGGACCAGACGAGATACCCGTAAGATTCTACAGTGATTATGCTAAAGAACTTGCCCCCTTTCTATCAGCAATTTATCGTAGATCTCTGGAAGAACGTAAAGTACCTAGCGACTGGAAGAAAGCACAGGTCGTTCCCATTTTCAAGAAGGGTCATAAATCAGATGCGAATAATTATAGGCCTATTTCACTTACGTCAATCTGTTGTAGAATAATGGAACATGTTTTGTGTTCTCGTATTATGACGTTCTTAGATAATACAAATCTCCTTCATCATAACCAACATGGATTCCGCAAACAGAGATCATGTGAAACCCAGCTCGCCCTATTTGCCCAAGAAATTCACAGTGCCGTAGACACTGGCGAGCAGATTGATGCCGTATTCCTGGACTTCAGGAAGGCATTTGATACGGTTCCGCACTTACGTTTAGTGAAAAAAAATACGTGCTTACGGAATATCGGACCAGGTTTGTGATTGGATTCAGGATTTCCTAGAAGAAAGAACACAACATGTCATTCTTAACGGTTCAAAATCTGCAGATGTAGAGGTAATTTCGGGAGTACCGCAAGGAAGCGTGATAGGACCTTTATTGTTTACAATATACATAAATGACTTAGTTGACAACATCGGTAGCTCCGTGAGGCTATTTGCAGATGACACGGTTGTCTACAAGAAAGTAGCAACATCAGAAGACTCGTACGTACTCCAGGAAGACCTGCAGAGGATTAATGAATGGTGCGACAGCTGGCAGCTTTCCCTAAACGTAGATAAATGTAATATAATGCGCATACATAGGGGCAGAAATCCATTCCAGTACGATTATGCCATAGGTGGTAAATCATTGGAAGCGGTAACGACCGTAAAATACTTAGGAGTTACTATCCGGAGCGATCTGAAGTGGAATGATCACATAAAACAAATAGTGGGAAAAGCAGGCGCCAGGTTGAGATTCATAGGAAGAATTCTAAGAAAATGTGACTCATCGACGAAAGAAGTAGCTTACAAAACGCTTGTTCGTCCGATTCTTGAGTATTGCTCATCAGTATGGGACCCTTACCAGGTTGGATTAATAGAAGAGATAGACATGATCCAGCGAAAAGCAGCGCGATTCGTCATGGGGACATTTAGTCAGCGCGAGAGCGTTACGGAGATGCTGAACAAGCTCCAGTGGCGGACACTTCAAGAAAGGCGTTACGCAATACGGAGAGGTTTATTATCGAAATTACGAGAGAGCACATTCCGGGAAGAGATGGGCAACATATTACTACCGCCCACATATATCTCGCGTAATGATCACAACGAAAAGATCCGAGAAATTAGAGCAAATACGGAGACTTACAAGCAGTCGTTCTTCCCACGCACAATTCGTGAATGGAACAGGGAAGGGGGGATCAGATAGTGGTACAATAAGTACCCTCCGCCACACACCGTAAGGTGGCTCGCGGAGTATAGATGTAGATGTAGATGTAGTAGATGAAAGGCGGCAGAACACACGCCCTATCTCTCAGCACAGCTATGCTCTTGCACAGAGGTGAATCTAGAGCCTAGCATGGCAGCGCTCGGCCCCAGTTCGTGACCTCACCTGAAGCGGTCAGCATCATCGAGTAGGACCAGCCTCAGATGGCCATGTACTTTTGTAAATGTTGAACGTTGTACTTCAAGAGAAGAGTTTGTGATTGTTTGCATCAAGGTATGCTTTCTCAGTCAATGAGAGTTATAAATATTCAAGCACTTCTGTTGTTCAAAAATGGTTCAAATGGCTCTGAGCACTATGGGACTTAATTTCTGAGGTCATCAGTCCCCTAGAACTTAGAACTACTTAAACCTAACTACCCCAAGGACATCACACACATCCATGCCCGAGGCAGGATTCGAACTTGCGACCGTAGCGGTCGCGCGGTTCCAGTCTGAAACGCCTAGAACCGCTCGGCCACTGTATAGAATCAGACGCTTCTTATGTCGTCTGTCCTCGAATTGATGTGAGCGTTTCGCGTGACGTTAAGGGAACTATTCTAATATTCTCGGTGAGGGAGATACTTGAGGTTTGTAGAGTAGTGCTTTTAGGGCCAAAGGCTTATGAATGATACAAGATGACAATAAAACTGTACATACAGTGGCGATTAGCGAAAATGTATAAATCACAAACCAATTCAGGCGCCGTTTTGAACCCACGGAATTAAGGAGTCGGTGGTTATACATCTCGTCGAGGTTAGAATAGAGCTCTTAGTGGCCAGAGGGGCGCAGGACGTGATAATTACTTTCGGTGGTCTACCGGTTTCATACGGGAAATTTGAGATGCACAGGGAACTGCCAAACTAATTTAGAGTACGGAAAGACAAGGCTATATGTTATATTTATGTGTGTGGGATGACAATTAAAGAGAAATCTACTATGAAGGTGGGGGCTCTCGGTGTAGTGGAGGTGTATTATGGTGTGATAGTCTATTACTCCTGTTTATCGCTCCCAAAAAAATAAGGTGACTGTTTGCTAAGAAGAAATTAAATCGTCTACTCAGAAGTATAAGCATAAGGCATATAGCTGACATGAACTGGAATGTGGTGATGTTGTGTTGTGTGTGAGAAAAAAGGTGGTGATACTGTTTACACACTGTTGAGCAATTATTTCAAGGACAGATATTAAGTGTGTGTTATAATCTGACTGGCAACGATCGCTGCCGGACGGATTTTGTAGTCTAGCTAAATAAATCAGCAGCACCCGTATAGTCTCCATACGTTCCAGAAAGGTGTTCCCATTTGAATCCCCATATGTTGTTGTGAGTCTTTTAGTGCAAACACCGCTTCAGGCTGCTTTATTACACTACTGGCCATTAAAATTGCTACACCAAGAAGAAATGCAGATGATAAACGGGTATTCATTGGACAAATATATTATACTAGAACTGACATGTGATTATATTTGGGTGCATAGATCCTGAGAAATCAGTACCCAGAACAACCACCTCTGGCCGCAATAACGGCCTTGATACGCCTGGGCATTGAGTCAAACAGAGCTTGAATGGCATGTACAGGTACAGTTGCCCATGCTGCTTCAACACGATACCACAGTTCATCAAGAGTAGTGACTGGCGTATTGTGACGAGCCAGTTGCTCGGCCACCATTGACCAGACGTTTTCAGTTGGTGAGAGATCTGGAGAATATGCTGGCCAGGGCAGCAGTCGAACATTTTCTGTATCCAGAAAGGCCCGTACAGGGCCTGCAACATGTAGCCGTGCATTATCCTGCTGAAATATAGGTTTTCGCAGGGATCGAATGAAGGGTAGAGCCGCGGGTCGTAACACATCTGAAATGTAACGTCCACAGTTCAAAGTGCCGTCAATGCGAACAACAGGTGACGAGACGTGTAACCAATGGCACCCCATACCATCACGCCGGGTGATACGCCAGTATGGCGAAGACGAATACACGCTTCCAATGTGCGTTCACCGCGATGTCGCCAAACACGGATGCGACCATCATGATGCTGTAAACAGAACCTGGATTCATCTGAAAAAATGACGTTTTGCCATTCGTGCACCCAGGTTCGTCGTTGAGTACACCATCGCAGGCGCTCCTGTCTGTGATGCAGCGTCAAGGGTAACTGCAGCCACGGTCTCCGAGCTGATAGTCCATGCTGCTGCAAACGTCGTCGAACTGTTCGAGCAGATGGTTGTTGTCTTGCAAACGTCCCCATCTGTTGACTCAGGGATCGAGACGTGGCTGCACAATCCGTTACAGCCATGAGGATAAGATGCCTGACTGCTAGTGATACGAGGCCGTTGGGATCCAGCACGGCGCTCCGTATTACCCTCCTGAATCTACTGATTCCATATTATGCTAACGTCCATTGGATCTCGACCAACGGGAGCAGCATTGTCGCGATACGATAAACCGCAATCGCCATAGGCTACAATCCGACCTTTATCAAAGTCGGAAACGTGATGGTACGCATTTGTCCTTACACGAGGCATCACATCAACGTTTCACGAGGCAACTCCGGTCAACTGCTGTTTGTGTATGAGGAATCGGTTGAAAAGTTTCCTCATGTCAGCACGTTGTAGGTGTCGCCACCGCCGCCAACCTTGTGTGAATGCTCTGAAAATCTAATGATTTGCGTATCACAGCATCTTCTTCCTGTGGGTTAAATTTCGCGTCTGTAGCACGTCATCTTCGTGGTGTAGCAATTTTAATGGCCAGTAGTGTATTTTTTTATTTAAGGATGTGCTGTCACTGTGACGTTCATCAAAATGAGCACTAAGTTATTTTCTGATTTTCATTTAAAATAATACTCTTTTCTGACAATCACGTCTCGATAATTTTCGTGTGAAAATTCTGAAAACCTAGACACTAGAACAAAAATGAAATAATTAGAGCTCAGCCGAGGAGGGACGTTCAGTTAATTCACCTGATATTCTACTGATGTTTCAATTACGTACCCTAAACGATTTTAGCTCACGATGCGTTTAGGTCGTTCCGCGCAGAAACTACATCGAACTTCGTTTTTTTCATTGAGAATTATCTGCCTTAGCCATCATTAAAACAAGCAGTGAACGCCGCAGATGGTTGCTAGGTCTTTAGGAGCGTCTTCGCGCTGTAAAGCCAATGCTGCAATGGTTCTGGTTTCGTCTGACTGGGTACCAGCGTTTCGCCTCTAACGTGACCGAGCTACAGCCGTTGGGACTCCAGAATGTAGTGAGTAATTCGTGTCAAAACGATCCTACAAGAAGCAAGAAAACTAATTTCTGACGTGATTTCTTCGTTAGCGTTCACCCCATATAGGGCACAAATGTTCGAGCTTCTTCCCCTGTCTTCAACCCTATATTAAACCCAAAGTGAACAAAATGTCACGAATGCTAAACTTTTTTACGTTTGACGGTCTATTTTCTAACTCATGAAGAACCCTACTCAACGTTCAAATATGCAACGTTCAAGATGTCATAGCAAGAACAATACAAGAACCTTCAATAAAAAAAAGTACGGTTGATAAATATATTTACAGCAACCTAAGTACCAACGCGCCAGACATAATCACCATGAACTTATGCAGCAACCTTCTTCTTCGGGTAAATTTTGCAATGGTAGATCGGGTATTTAGTATCCCTCAAGTCATTTGCTTTGTGAGCTCTGGTTACAACGTCGCTGTTACCACATGGTGTAAACTCAGTTTATCGAAAATATTTCACTCTGAAAACCGAATTATAATATTAAATAACCTTATGCTTGCAAATGTGAATGCAGAAATGTCCACTGTAGATCATAGGCTCAAAGCACGATGCGTCCGGATAACGCCGGCTAGAGTCAGGCAGCCGAAGACAGGTGAAGCAGAAATTGTTCTGATCAGGACAGGCAGCAATGATTTCTTTCACGGAAATCTTATTCCAAGGTTTTTCCATTACTGATAGGTTAGAAAATCAGTGAATTGTCTGTGAGCTATGAACAGACTGACATTGTTAATAGACGGACGATGTGTGATTTAAAAAATTACGGAGCTTTTCTTTTGCACTGCGAAACGTACGAGTATATAATGAACAGATACTGCAGCAGCGTAACTCAAGTGGCAGGCATCAATTCCTGTGTAAAGTCCAGCAGTTTACAGTGTTGGCAGTTTATGTAGATGATCGTAATGTGATTTTATTCCAGTGATTACAAAATCAAGGCGAATGTACGCATTGGGTAGCCGAGACAGCTGGTTTGGCGATTCGACCGAAGTAGGAAATGACTGCGTTGGACAGGCTGTAATCAACAGCAGGATTTCAGGAAGTCAGAATACTCATCTAGTGTGGCGTACCTGAGTTGCAAGAAAATCATGATGCAGTCGCGTATGATGGTCGATGGTTTGCTGGGTTGATTCTATGTTAGTATACATACTTCAGATAACGTTTTTAACTGACACAAACAGTTTCTGTTCACCTGTGGTTATGCGATATGGAGGACGTACGACTGTACTGGGGTTCGAGATCCACATTGAAGATGCTGTCTCTTCGCTACCGACTGGAGGTTAGGTTGGAACACTGCAATGGTTCATATGGCTTTGTGCACTATGGGACTTAACATCTGAGGTCATCAGTCCCCTAGAACTTAGAACTACTTAAACCTAACTAATCTAAGGACGTTACACACATCCATGCCCGAGGCAGGATTTGAACCTGCGACCGTAGCGGTCGCGCGTTTCCAGACTGAAGCGCCTAGAACCGCTCGGCCACAGCGGCCGGCTTGGAACACGACAAAGACGGAAGTGACGGAGTAATCTTTTCCGCGTTATTTGGTCCTTTTGTGACTAAGATCCATCAACTAATTGTTTACTCAAGATTCCAAACGCCTCAAGGTCTCGACGTAAAGAGCGTGTCTGGGTTGAAATCTAGGTCCGGCATAATAATTTTTAATGCATATTTTGATGCTCTAGCATTAGCACTCCTAACTGTTGGTGGAAATTTTTTTTATTTTTATCTCCTCTTCATTCGTTGTCAACCATGACGATATGTGATGGTTTCAACTCCCAGTGAGACACACGGTTTTCATCACATCATTTCATGTTAAAACATGCCACTACCACCTCGTGAGAATGAATTCGACAGCTAGCGATTTCTTCCTGTGTAGTCACCGATGATACAAGTGAAGTACGATTCCGAGGCAGTACTGAATTCTTCTTTACGTTATTTCTAATTTAAACATGTGTATCGTCACTGGAGAAAGAAACCTATGTTTAACGTTCATTCTTGGCTAGAAAACTAGGAGTTCCGGTCCAGCTGATAAATTTTCGTCATGTAATTTCAACTTCAGATTTTATAATATAATATTTGAAGACTAGATATACCACGTCTCTTTATGCCTTATTAACAATGACGTTTAGTGCTGTGTTCTAATTTCGATCACGCACGAAAGTTTGCTTCGTTTGCATTTTCTATCGATGTTGGATTTCAACCCAGATCCAGAACAAATCAGTTCGTCATACCGAGCGAGGTGGTGCAGTGGTTAGCACCCTGGGCTCGCTGTCGGGAGGACGACGGTTCAAACCCACGTCCGGCCACCCCGATTTAAGTTTTCTGTGATTTCCCTGAATCGATTCAGGCAAATGCGTTGATGGTTCCTTTGTCAGGACGCTGCCGATTGCCTTCCCCATCCATCCCTAATCCGAGCTTCTGCTCCGTCTCTAATGACCTCGTTGTCGACGGGACATGAAATACTTATCTCCACTCCTCTCAGTTCGTCATGTCACATAACGTTGAGATATATCCACAAGAAGCTGCTCATGAATAATTTACATTTTAATGTCACTTTTGTTTTGGATAATTAGGGTGAAAGGTGACTTTCCTATTTCACATAGATCCACATGTCATTGTGGATACAGTGATATTACTGCGATACGTTTTTGATGGTGAGGTTTCCACAGTGTGCTTTTCGTTTTTAATCGAGGTCATTCTATCTGGTTGGTCATTTATCAGTTTATACAAAACTACTCGCCAAGCAAACGACGCTTAATAGGCAGTTGGAAAACCTGTTTGAGAGCAAGAATAACTCGTATTATCACAGAAGTTTTGGAGCTCATATGGTCTTGGAAAATCTCTTATTCGAAAAAAAAAAATATTTTGAGTAATCATTACAAAATGAGTTATGTGGCAGAGTTACAGGCATTAGTTGTCTCAGATACTAACGAGAGTGTTAACGTTTGAGAAATGTGACATACTGTAATAAGTTTGAGTTTACATTCGTTAAGGGCTGCCTCATCTCTAATAAGGTATTCTCTGATATTTGTAGCATCATGGTGTTAATTACGCAAGGAGCTATTACCATACAGAGCAATGTTCTCTTGTAGTAACCATTTTGTGTAGTCAAACGACTGACTAGAAGACCTGCAAGGGAGTTACGTTATGTAGGCCGCATGCCAATCAGGAGGATTGCAATTCAGATCGTTTGGTTAATTTTGAACATGACAGTACATGGCCGTGTTGTGCAATACCTTGAAACATGGTTTCACGTTTGGGGAAACTTTAATTTTCCGAAGAGATTTTTGCAAGTTAGAAATGGAATAAGAAAATATATTAAACTTCAATTACAGGATTGGCTAGAGGTGAAAGTGTGAAATGTGCTGCAAGGTAAAATACTCTTCCGCACCGCGAAAGTTATTCTTTTTTGTCACAACACTCTATCGCTTCTATAGTTATTGGTTTCTACACATTCCTTCTCTCACTGATTCTGTGTAGAATTTACTAATTTCTTATATTATCCGTTCACTTATGTTTCGGCATTCTTCTATACCACCATACCTCAAAAGCTTAGATTCTCTTGTTTCCACGCAACCGATGGTTCACCTCCCTAAAATAATGTAGTCCTTAGGTAAATTAAAAAAAAATCTCAAATTGAGACTTTATGTATGGTACTAGTAGATATCGGTTGGCAAAGAAGGCTGTTTTTGCCTGCCTCTTATACCCTCCTTCGTTCATCCTTCAACCATACTGTATCAATGCAGCAGAATCCCCTCATTTCATCTACAACAATTGCGATATAGTTTTTTCTGCTGTTCCGGAATATTATTATCTTTTAAGGAATATTCTGCCAGTTCTTGGAGACATATTAATAACTTTAATACACAATTAACGTTCCACAATAACTGTGGAACATTAATACTGTGTATTCAAATTATTAATAATTATCTTCCTTCGGTTTATTCTACATTTTTTGTTCAGTTCGCTGTTCACCTCACTCAGTTGATTCTGTAGTTCATCGCCACTTTCACAAACCATAGCAACGTCATCAGCGAATTTTATCACTGACATACTGATATCGCTCACGATATGACAATCTAATTCAGTCCCAAACCTGAATGGAAGGCTGGCAACCTTTCACGTCTCAGAATTATGGGTCAGTATTTTACTATCGCCGTACAGGAGTGTCCAACGCAATAGAATTCTATTACCGAAACTTTCTTGAAACTGTCCTAAATTATCATAATATGAATTATCAATATGAAAACTATGCTGCAGGACATTGGTCTAAAAAATGGCTCTGAGCACTATGGGACTCAACTGCTGAGGTCATTAGTCCCCTAGAACTTAGAACTAGTTAAACCTAACTAACCTAAGGACATCACAAACATCCATGCCCGAGGCAGGATTCGAACCTGCGACCGTAGCGGTCTTGCGGTTCCAGACTGCAGCGCCTTTAACCGCACGGCCACTTCGGCCGGCTATCATTGGTCTGGTAGCCTGTATCCAGTATCTACCTTCGTCGGTTCTTTGGAATTATCATGCGGAAAATTAATTTGTAGTGCCTGTTTACTTGGTAAACAGGCTAATTATCAACTCCTGAAATTTATCTGCAGTGGTATATGAAAATTACTAATGGTTAAGCATAAATAATTCATCTGCTTAAGCTCTTTATGTTCACAAATGCTTATTAATTAATGTTTTCGTATGTGTCATCTCTTAGTAACGGGATGTGAAGACGAGCATTTCTGCTTTGTTCTAAGCTATTCTGCATGTATATCTGGCGCATGTATATCTGTTGGTTTCCAAGTTTTCATAATGTCATATTCCTTCCACGGCATTTCGACAACTGTGCTAGTTGTTTTCGTTAGGTGTTGAGTACGTATTTCGTTGCTTGCTGTTTCAGCTCCAACCAAACTGTGAACGGGAAGTTGTCGAAATATCCGGGAAAGAATGTGATAAAATTGACTCGGCTCCTATCTAAAACATGGAAAATCATCAGTTCCACCAAGGAAAGCAAAAATATCACAATGAAACGTTCGCTTGCGGAGCGTTTCGACGCACGCGAGCCCACTGTGTATAGGTATGAGCATTGTTTGAGAGATGCGAAGATTTTCGTAGTTGCATTCCCTAGTTACAGGAGGAAACAGTCTCAGTCCGAATAGGCCTCGGAAGGCCCAACCTCAGGCGATAAGCGTCACTGGATGTGCATTTGGAGGGGCACGTGGTGAGCACACCGCTGTCGCGGCCGCTGTCAGTTTTTCTGGGCGGAACCACTATTACCAGTCAAAAAAATGGCTCTGAGCACTATGCGACTCAACATCTGAGGTCATCAGTCCCCTAGAACTTAGAACTACTTAAACCTAACTAACCTAGGGATATCACACACATCCATGCCCGAGGCAGGATTCGAACCTACGACCGTAGCGGTCACGCGGTTCCAAACTGAAGCGCCTAGAACCGCACGGCCACACCGGACGGCTATTACCAGTCAAGTAGCTCCTCAATTCGCCTCACAAGGGTTGCAAGCACCTAGCCTGCCGGAATCACCGGCAAATCCAGGCGGTCACTCATCCAAGTGCTGACCAAGTGCAGCAACGCTTAAATTCGGTGATCTGCGGGAACCGGTGTTACGACTACGGCAAGACCGTTGGCCGGAAAGAGTCAGCTAAAGACTAATTCAGAGTGTTGGACATTTTCCAAAACATATACTAAGGAATAGATACGAAGGTGCACCTTTTCACGAAGTGTGTCACGTGGATGTCGTTGAACGCGACGCGGTTCCTTGCTACATCGATTTCAGCGAGGTCACCGAACCTGAGTGACACTGAGGGCATCGCTCTCCCCTGTGTAGAATATCACTGAACGGAATCTCCCAAAACAGATTTCCCTTAAATGAAGAAAAAGGTAGAAGAATGACCAAGAAACAGCGTTACGCATCCATACAGAGGATTCAGGTAAATTTGACTTTTCAGTCACTAAAGCTCATTCTCCGCAAGGCAATGACTCGTAATTTATTTGCTGTGGGATATGATGGTTCCTGTCCAGATTTAAAATACTGAAATTTAGCTACAGTGACTGCGAGATTAATGTGAGAAGCACTAACCTCTGTTGTCACCAACACATGCGAGCAAAATTACGTGTGAGTAATGTACCGTGTGATCTGATGCTTTCCGGTCGAATTTCTTACTGTTTGCCGAAATATCGAGGAGAACTTACGACGTGACGTGGTCGGGCCCCGAGAATTCTACAGATGATATCCGGCGTTCCCGGAAGGTTTTATAAGTATTTTATTACTGCCATTATTATGCATTTTATTAGTACTCTTATTCATGCGTGGGTTCTACTGGTCTTTTCTTTTATGCTCTCTTTCACCCATTTTACATTCGCTCTCCCCGAATGGGCTCTTTTTTTCTGCCGATCGTCCAAGTGGTTTCGATCCTTCCTGAGCTTTTCTACCTGGCCAACACTCCAGCAAGGAATTATCTGCCTAACATGTTTCTCGAATTTTCTGTTGCATTATCCCTGCTTCTTTTAGATCTTCTTTAATGATGCGATCGGTTCTTTTTCTCACCTTAAGCTTTACTGTGAGATTCACGGAAACCATCACCTTCCGTAAGTTATCGGATCGATTCCATTTTTTAAATGTGTCCATAGAAATTTAGCTTGCGTTTTTCTTTGTATCCCAATATTCGTAAGTATACTTTTGCATTTTCTTATTCGCTCTTAGTCCGTATGTTGTATGATCATTGCATTTTAGACCTAAAATTTTCCTGATTACGTTTTGTTCTCTCTTTCGGATTTCGTCAGTGTCTCTCTTTCTGTTGAAAATGAATGTCTTAGCCTCATAAAAATACTCTTTTTCATCATGATGCTGTAGTGTCTCGTTTTTTTTTCATTTTGAGATGCATTTTGTGTTGAAAATGCCTTGTGTACGCCTGAATGTCGTTTCAATTACGTGGCAATGAATTTCATGGACGATCTTTCTTGGCCAGTTTATTGAGTCGTTCTGCCGAAATATGTGACCTGAAAAAACTCTCTCGGTGTTTCTACATTTAATTTCCAGAATTATGAGTAGCAGATAATATTATTATCTTTATTATTAGTGTTATACTTGAGATATATGTGCAAACTGAGATATAATTTTTAATTTTACTGTATTATTTAGAGAAAAATAATGTTCAGTATATAAACTACTTAAACAGAATTATAAAACATTGATTTACTCAAGAGGCTAGAGAGAGTTACGAATGAGGTGACTCGCTGTTAGACCCAAATTATTTTCCAAATGACCGTACTAGGATCCCCACGAAGGCCTGAATTGGAGGGATTTTCTGGGAAGCATTTTCAATATAGGTCTATCGATGAAGATGACAGAGGTATTTGAACGTGTAACACCTTCGACCACTCTTTTACTTGAATAGTCAAAACGGTGCGCTACTTAACATCCTTAATTGTTTGTTTTTCCATAGATTCCGATAAGGAGACAAATTCGTGATATTATTCAGGAGAGCTATGTCTGATGTGTTTGTGTTTATTTGTTGAGTGTAGTTGATAAACTGAACGTAACCAATAACAGACTCCTACGGTACCTTCTTTAAATCTGTAGCGAAAAGGAAAACTCAAATATAAAGCTGATAAAAAGTACTGACCCAAGTTATGCGGTATCAGAGTTTCTTAGTCGTTCGAGAGAATTTTACATCTATGATGCCATGACGTATCCATAGGTTTCGAACAATTCTGCTACTGTTGCAACTGATTTCTCTTAATGTAGTACGTTCGTAATTTAGTTTTGCCGACAATGAGCTGCGTGCAGTACTTATGCAACAAAAATGACCAACCTGTTTACGCAGTGGCGTCAGTCACGCATTTCACAGGAGCTGCTGCACGGACGGATCAATTAATCGAGCGAAGCGGCAACAAGACAAAGACGTAACTGGGAGCTGAACTTCAGTACCTGCAAGTAACATCCCTGAACAACACTACAGTCGAGGAACTGTCTGTTCTTGTCCGACTCAGCTAGTTTTCCATCCCTACAGACCATATTGTAAGACACGTATAAGACAGATATTTTCCATCCTTAAGCCCGGTCCACACGCAACGATCTGTCTGCGCAGACATCGGCGCAGATGTCTGTACATGCAAAAGATCGCTACAAATGTGGTGTGTTCACACGACACAAACCCCAATCTACTACTCGCCCGCCATCTGTCAGTGTAGAAAAGAAATATCAGTGGCAAGCGACTACGCTCCCCGTAAACGTCAAAAATTTAATTCAGTTATTTTGAAATATGGAAATGGAGGAAGTTATATTGTGGTCTGTGTTCGCAACTTGTGTTGCAAAAAATATTCAGACCAACCGTAGGAAACAGAGAAAGCGGTCAAAATGGTGTAGACAAGGGCTGCTAAAGCGAAAGCAGTTTTCTCACGTAAATTTGCTGCGAGATTTGCAGGGCGAACCTAACGACTGGCGAAATTATTTGCGGATGGATGTTGAAACTTATAATTATCTCTTAAAGCTTGTAACCTCTCATATTATGAGAAAAAATACTTGTATGAGAAGGGCAATTTCTCCTCATGAACGGCTGGCGGTAACATTAAGATTCCTAGCAACAGGAAGGATCTACAAGGATTTGGAATTTTCAACAGCAATATCGAAATAAGCGTTGAGTGAAATAATACCCAACACATGTGAAGCTATTTACGCTGTCCTGAAGGATGAGTTCATGAAGGCAAGTCAAGTAAATTAAGTCTGTCAAGTTACAAGTAATACTCCTGCTTGGTCTTGGCGTTTCTTGATCATTAATAAAGCCAAGCAGATCATAATACCATAACGTTGGCTGGTATACTTGATCTACTCCTACACCAGATCTTCTAGATTTCTGAACTTTGGATAACTCTTTTCGGTAAACAGTTCGCAACGAATTTTTTTTATTACTGTTTCTCTGTTTGCCGAGGCGCCAACTGCCCGCAATTTTTCAATTAGAGCATTGTATGCTGCTGTCTTTTTGTCTCGGTCACTATATTCTTTGCTTTTAATCTTCCACAAACGAGGGTGGTTTCTATATATTTCAATGAATTCACTTACAAACTCTCGAGAACGCTGACGAGTATCAGTCATTTTAATGCCCTGTGCGCATAAATACAAACACTAGACTGAGCCAACAGCTGTTTCGCGCCAGATTTGCGGCGATCCCCTCTCCACACGCTCCAACTTGTCTGCGCAGATGTGGTTTGAACCCACAGATTTGAGAGGTTTCACTCAAACCTCCAACTTCAACTTCCAGCTTTGCACAGGTTGGTGCAAATCTTCTGTCAACACGCAACGATCTGTCTGCGCAGATGTGATGTGCGCAGACATTTGCGCAGACAGATCGTTGCGTGTGGACGGGCCTTTACAGATCGTATTGGCCGGCCGCTGTGGACGAGCGCTTCTAGGCTCTTCAGTCCGGAACCGTGCGACTTCTACGGTCGCAGGTTCGAATCCTGCCTCGGGCATGGATGTGTGTGCTGTTCTTAGGTTAGTTAGGTTTAAGTAGTTCTAAGTTCTAGATGACTGATGACCTCAGCTGTTAAGTCCCATAGTGCTCAGAGCCATTTGAAGATCATATTATAAGACTGGTATTATACCCTAACAGTGTCAGGATTTCTTAATAACTGGCACCAGAAGCGGTATTTCATATGCTACCAGTGATAAGGCGCTGCTTAAGTTGTTATGATAGTTTACAGTGGTGGGGACATCTTTTTTGAAAATATTTTTTTTCTTACACTGCATTGGCGTTATTTCCACTTCACCTCACTTTAGGGTTAGAACAGCAGTTACATATGTTCCGTGCTTAGCACATTCCTACAGTGTTGACGTTTGTTCATTTGTTTTCGTGTATGTTATGAGTATTGCCAGTCTACGGAATATTTGTTTATTCGTGTGTGTGTGTGTGTGTGTGTGTGTGTGTGTAAGTGAGAGAGAGAGAGAGAGAGAGAGAGAGAGGGGAGGAGAGAGAGGGGGGAGGGAGGGAGGGAGGGAGAGAGAGAGAGAGAGAGAGAGAGAGAGAGACAGAGACAGAGAGAGAGAGAGTTTTAGTGCGTTTGAGCGGTGACTGTAAATTTGTGAAGATATATGAATGCTCTACAGAGCTGTGAATAGGGTGGAGATGGAAGTAGAGTGTAATGATTCGAGTTTTGGAGGCGAGGGGAGAGGGGAAGGTGATTACAGGGAAAGCAACAGGGAGGAGATAGTAATGGTGGATGCGAATTGACTCGGGGGGGGGGGGGGGGGGCATGGTAGTGAGCGGGTGATCTATGTCGGGGTGTAGGTCTGTACTGAATGTTATATTTAGTGATCTATTAATTTAACAAGGGTGTGGTTTGCCAGGTTGGTATGATCATTTCTGACTTGTTCCTTTACTGTTATGATTTGCTGAATGTGGTAGTATTCCTGTAGGGTGAGATGGTGTTTTATGTTGTTGTTTATCATTTCCACGTCTGCGTATCTGGTGGCAAATTTTTGTTGGTGTTGGTGCAAGTGTTCTGCAGAATGTGAGTGCTTTGTCCATACTTCCATGCTCTTTGTATCTGGTGTCAAATGTTCTCCTGGTTTGACCCATGTATTTTACGTCACCTGTATTACATTTTAGCTGGTACATACCTGATTTCTGATATAGATCTATTTTCGTATTGTTTTTGTGAAGTACATCTGATCTGTATAATTGGTTTGGTGGGCTACTTTTATGCGTTGTTTTTTGAAAATATTCTATATTCTATGTGTGTATATTTGGTGTTGTATGTCACTGTATACTATCTTGTGTTTTTGTGTCTTTCTCAGTTTGCGTTGCTCCTGTTCTTGTGTCTTGTATGTGTGTTTGAATTGGATTCTGTACATATGCCGGTGATAGCTGAGTGTTTTCTCTTTCCTGTTTCTCGATTTAATGTTCAGCTTTGTTACTAAGTTTTTTTTTTTCAGTCTACTTTTGTTTCTGTATGTACCATGGTATCCATTATTTTATAGTTATCAGTGTCCAACGGTACAGTGTTGAGTCTGTGGAGCATGTATAGAAGTGCTGCTTGTTTATAAGACTTTGTGTGATTTGTTTCCTGGTGTATTTTTGTATTATGCAAAACTTTTTCTACTCTGTCCACTTTAACTTTCTTGTCCCATGTGAGAATGGCCTAAAAGTCGCCTAGCGACGGACGGAGCAGCATCAAGAATTGGGAATTTAACACTGGACTGGTAACCAGTAACTTGATACCAGCAATTCTTTTTCTCTTGCCGGCCAAGATCTGTGCCGTCCAGATGAATGCCTCCGTCGAAGCACGTGCCAGTCCCTTCGGCTATGAAGTCACGTACTTTCTAAAAATAAATGAATGATGCCGGTATAGCCGGTACTTTCAAATAGTTTTCTATATCTTTGAAATAATTGTAGTACATTCCTTTTCTTACAGACACCAACATTATCTCCACCATTGTCTTAGATCAGAAACACCCCTCTTGAAGAGAAGTTTGCCCTCGTCACTCTTCATCGTCTTGTGAATCGTACTTCCTGTCCTAATTGGTGCTACATGGTACAGCGTGTGGGAGAATCTACATGTCTTCCATACTGACACCGTATATTTCACTTCTACTTCTGTCACCCATTCTGGCCGCAATAGTGAAATCTACGTAGCGTACGCTACGAATCTGCCACGAAAGAACTCAACGCCTACCCTATCAGTCTTTCAACCTACAAAGGTAGATAGCTCTTATGACATAAACTGTTGAGGAGATCAATTAAAATCTTGTAATCTCATGTCCATGTGCTCACTCCAGCTATTTATTATGACATCATCTTGTCTTTGTAAACACTCCTGTCGATGCTTCAGCCATCATTTGTTGGTGAATCTCATTAATGTTTGGCATAAGTATTTCATTCGTACCATACTCATTGGAAATAGATACATAGCAGAGTTGGACAAAGGAGACGACTTTGATCACTTTGAAGGAATCATTCAGGCATTCGAGTGTACTGGTGACTGTATTACTATATTAGGTGTCTGACTATGTTCGGCTTGCATTACACGCAAGTAATTGCTCACGATTATCCCAGAACCGGTCTATTTTTGGACTGATTTAGCTTCTGTAAAGAAACAAACTTTACATTTGTACAGGAATTGAAACATTGTACGTTCCTTGTACGTCGAATGGAATCAAGTACCCCTGACCTAAGGCAACTTAACTGTCGAATTTATAATACATCACTGTAGATACATCCAGTCAGTACTCCAAGTTGAAAGCCGGGTAAAAAATAAATGGCTTGTATTTACAACATCCGAATATTATATTAACTAAGCGAAACCCTTTTTTCCTTGTATTACAAAACTTGATTTGTTTTACGCCCTAGGTTTCCAGTAGACAAGTCATTTCAATGGTGGCAACCAAGCAAAGATAAGCACATGTCAACTTCTCAATCAAACAGTTCTCGACATAAACAGGATTGGAAATATGTGTAGAGGAATGAGTATGTTAATTACTTGCTCTGAATGAAGGCACCAAGATTCCGATCTAACGTAAAAGTAGCAACATTATCTAAAAGCTGTGAGTAATTGGAGTGAGACGGATTATTCAATAGTAAATGTGGGGATACACAATCTGCATGTTAATGTATGATATTTCTAATTGAGCAGCTTTGCACCCCTTCTATCAGCGTGTGGGGCTACTATAAGAGGCAGTCAAATGAAAACGAGTCAGATGGAAAAAAGTCAGAAAACTGTTTATTATTTCAAAAGTAATCGGCATAACGGGCAAAATATAGCTGAGGTTGTTTCGACTACGTTGAAGAAGTTTCCCTGAAAAGCCTTGACACACTGTCTATACAGTCCCGATCTCTCTCACTGTGGTTACCATAATTTTGGTGGCCTGGAGAAAGACATTCGTGGCCGACAAATTGCTTTCGACGAAGAGGTGCACATCTGGATAGAATCATGATTCCGTAGGCAACCGCAAACATATTTCCATGATGGCACTGACCGCCTTGTCTCACGGTGCTATAAATGTATTAACGCTTATAACAAATACTTTTGAAATAATGAATAGTTTACTTCTTTACCATGTTTATCATTTTCATTTTACTATCCCTTATACACATATTACATGTATTATTACATGTATGAGATTCCCAGTACACACCGACATCCCAGTGTGTGCTACCTGGCAAGACTAACGCTCCTTAAGAACAGACAGACAGACAGACACACACACGCACACACGCGCACACACATACACACACACACACACACACACACACACACACACACACACACACACGCACACACACACACACACACACACACACACACACTTCCATTTCTACGATTGTAGTATGTAAGTGAGACCGGCTACAATCGCTGTTGATGATTAAGGTGCCAGGCCCCGTATCACCTGGACTACATTTAGCAAATAAAGAAACCTATGCCTCAACCCAGGATCGAACCATCGACTTCCTGCATGCTGACTCAAAATTTATCCACTGCACGAGCTGTACAGCACGAATAACACCTGTGGATAGCGATAGTTGCCATACATGTCATAACGGTGTTCCCAGATTGCCACTCATTAACGTCCTTTTTCTGCCGGATGTACTCGCCAGACGAAATTTTGTGACAGATATTTTTTTAGCGCTGGCATGTGAGGGGTCGCCCTGCGAAGCCCGAGTGCGCGAATTTCGCATCAGCCTGTATATATATGCACCTTGAAGGCAGAACTATAATACCTTGGCTGCACGGAGTGGCCGCGCGGTCTGGGGCGCCATGTCACGGATTGCGCGGCCTCTCCCTCCGGAGGTATGAGTCCTCCCTCGGACATGGGTGTGTGTCTTGTTCGTAGCATAAATTAGTTTAAGTAGTGTGTAATTCTAGGGACCGATGACCTTAGCAGTTTGGTCCCTTAGGAATTTACACTCATTTGAACATTGTATAATACCATCAGAGCGGATGCACTCTACGTACGACGCCTTGTGGAAGTTATGTGAGGCAGTGAGAAATGCCGATAATGGACAGGCACACTACGTCCGTAGTGTGCAGCAAGTGGGAATTTAGGTTTGACGGGAAGTGTGCTCGGATTGCCGAATTGTTTAAGGCTATCGCACGCGATAAGCGCAAAATCCAGGTTCGAGTTCCGGTCAAACAGGAATTTTCACTCGTTGTAATTGGATTCACTTAAAAGTCCTATTGTGGCTGATGTCGAATTTTATCTTTCGTCATGTTGTGAATAATGTTGGGTTTAACTGCATTACTTGCAGCTATTGATTTTATTGTATTATGTTCATGGTCATAGTTTACTTCGGACAAGGTTACAGGAAGGAGACGGTGGATCAAGTGATGGAATGCTGCTGTTCGAGACATAGGGGAAGTTGTGACGGACATCTCAGTAAATACGTATTTCCGGTAAATTTTAAATTTGTGTTCATTATTTTGTATATGTAAGTTCATATCTAGGAAGTTCATAGTGCAACCCCCTAGCTCGATACTGACCTATATGTTAGTATGCTACTCGTTCATATATTCTATAAGAATTTTTTTCAGCCAGTTCAGCTACTGAAGCTAATGAAAGATCGAACAGCTAAATATAATGATCAAGCTAAGCAATTAGTAAATAAGTTTATCCTCATACATAAACAGATAATCACAGATAATATCACATTTCTGTGCACATAGCTCTACTTCAGTGTATATCCATTCATAGTTAAAATAAAAGGTGAATGTCATCAGGTGTCCAATAAAAATGTAACAGTGCCAGAATAAGTCGAGAACTGATGGATTAGGAAGTAGAAATGCGTTTCTCTCTCTTTGGTTATCACCTATGGAATGAGTTGTACTTTCGAAGTTGGGCTTACAACCCGAAACCTAGATCGCACAAAAACAATCAAGTTTAGTCAAATAATGCTATGAAGTGTTTCATTTACTTAATAAGATATGAAATATTTCACGAAGAACCCACAGTCAAATAAATTAAAATGATATCCGAATATGACACGTCAAAACAAGCCTTTCATGTGTCCTTAGTGTCACTTTACTGGTTATTTGATCATCCGATGCTAATTAAATTTGATTTTTGTGAAATATTTAGAACAGAAACTGTATTAACTGTGTTTTGTTGCCCGCATCTCGTGGTCGTGCGGTAGCGTTCTCGCTTCGCACGCCCGGGTTCCCGGGTTCGATTCCCGGCGGGGTCAGGGATTTTCTCTGCCTCGTGATGGCTGGGTGTTGTGTGCTGTCCTTAGGTTAGTTAGGTTTAAGTAGTTCTAAGTTCTAGGGGACTTATGACCACAGCAGTTGAGTCCCATAGTGCTCAGAGCCATTTGAACCATTTTTTGTGTTTTGTTGCAGTTAAGTGACATCTGTACTCTGAAAGCCACGACCTGCTGTTACCCAATCTCCCGTTTGCTTAATCATTTACATTACTGTCCATCAGTGTTTTGGCAGATTATTGACATACAAGGTGTTTCATTATTTTATGATAATCCACCATGAACAGATTATTTAGGACAAGTAAATATGGGAACATACTAACAACATGATTCTGAGGAAGCTAGTCGTCTTAAATGGTGGTGACTTGGACAGTGTTATTCGGTAATAAACTGCGGTCCACTAGCTATAAAAAAAACACGTAGTAGACAGGCACACGTTGACAAGGCACGTTACATCATCATACGAAGTTTCCACCCATTGATTCAATAAACGGGTGTTCATGCCATTAAATTATGATAACTTTGAAACAATGGGCTTAAATACAGTTTCCACGAGGTGTTGGGAAGCAATACGAAAGAAAAAAAAATCTCCTCTACAGTAAGAGCGCTAATCCCCACTGTTAATGTGCTGGAGACATAAACAAGCAACAACTTGGTTTATGTTTTTCTCCAAATGGTACAAACTCATCTGTTATTAAAAGTTGGAGGTGTGAGGTGGACGAAAACGACTAATTGGGTTTCCATTATTAGCGTTTTAAGTATATTTAGAACTCAAAAGAAGTTCACAGTTTCTACATGTGCTCAAATGCTGAGACATTCATTAACGACGTACAGTTCACGCGTTATACATCTCTTCATCACACGTGAGTTGCTTGTATGTCAGTTCCACGTAGTTCGATTCCCTCATACACGTATTTTTATTCTAGTTTTAGCAAATTGACTATTTAGCTACCCATGTTGTACCTAGAAGGGAACTGTCTGCTCCGTAAACTACCCTCGCGTTGCAAACAGAGAGGCAGCCTCGCTGCCACTTGATAAGACAGAACAAATTTAACAAAACAAATATATGGAAAACAATGAAATGGGTAGTACTTCATTAGAGTGATTTCTCAGCATTCCAAATGTTGCTATACAATATAATTGTTAGCCGGTATATCAGTTCACATGACATACTTGTCGGTGATGTGGGTTGCCGAACTACCAGGAAACCATCTGTGTGGTTTCCCTCCCTAAAAGTGTGATTTCTTTGTTAAGACCTGTGCACCTCGTTAGCGCCTACGACGAAGCAACCTCATTTATAGATTTTAGCAGGTTACTTCACAAACCGTAGCTTAAACTTAAATCAAGATTAGATTAGATTAGTTTTTCGTTCCATAGATCCGTGCTGAGCAGATCCTCGTGGATGTGGAACATGTCAATTTATTAAGCCCAAAGTGAGTAAGTCGTAATCAATTCCATGGTACGAACTGCTGTAGAAAGCATGTATTGCAATAGCCTCCGTATCACTGTCTGATACCTGTCCGCAAATTTTCGTTGCTCTATCGCAAGTGGTTTGAAATTTATCATTGGGTATTACATTTCAAATCAACACATTCTTTTTATGTTTCCTTATTCATTTCTTCCAAAGAGTATGCTAACGGCGGGATAGCACATAATAACGAAACACCTCGTACATTAAGAAAAGTGACCCTGCGGAATAATCCATGTTTCAACACCTGAGTCAGATTCAAATCTGTTCCCTGTATGTTGCACTGGAAGAGATCCTTTCGCTTCCTATAATCTAGCTATGAAATGAATCATTGCTACATTTTCTAACTCCATAAAGCTCTAATGTAAACAAATATAGAGCAAGTTATTTATAAACACTTTTCTCTTAAATCGAAGAAGATATTAACTGTTCTACACTTCTCGTTTGGCCCAACAAGTGCTTCTCATGCATGCATTAATGTTGCAGGCATTATCTTGCTGAAATACGATCCCGGATGGTTTGCCATGAAAAAGAGGGTCGTATAATACCGCTGCCGTACCACTGTGTTCTAAGGGCTCCATAGATGACAACCGAAGGGGTCCTGTTATGGAAAGCAATGACACCCCGGACCATTTTCGGACTGGAATCTAACTCAAAAATGTTCAAATGTGTGTGAAATCTTATGGGACTTAACTGCTAAGATCATCAGTCCCTAAGCTTACACACTACTTAACCTAAAGTATCCTAAGGACAAACACACACATCCATGCCCGAGGGAGGACTCGAACCTCCGCCGGGACCAGTCGCACAGTCCATGACTGTAGCGCCTCAGATCGCTCGGCTAATCCCGCGCGGCTGGAATCTAACTGAACGGAGTAGGTCTGTCTTCAGCGACGCGTCCCTTTTTGAATAGTGACCCGATGACGAGCTACATGCCCCGACAGCCAAGAGTGACGGTCTGGGTGGCCATTTCTTTTCATAGTAGGACCTCTTTGGTTGTCATCTTAGGCACCCTCACAGCACAGCGATACGTCGACAATATTCTATGCCCCGGCCTGTTACCCTCGATATCAAGCCATCCTGGGCTTATATTTCAGCTAGATAACGCTCACTCGCACACGACGAGATATTTTTGCTACTCATCTTCCTGCTTGCCAAACCCTACCTTGACCAGCAAGGTCCCGGATCTCTCACCAATTGAGAACGTTTAAAGCATTATGGGCAGGCCCCTCCAACCATCTCGAGATTTTTACGATCTAACGGGCCAATTAGACAGAAAGTGGAACATTAATGTTCGGGAAACCTCAATGTGCCTTTATGCAACCAAGAAGACATTGTGCTCGTGAAACTTTGCCGGCCACGTTTAGTGAATCAGTGTTTTAGGAAGAGAGGAACAACTCTTCTCCCACTATTGTAAATGTCGCGTATGGAAGGAGACAGTAATTCAAGAGCGATTAATTCGCGTACAGAGGCACAACGGTTTTTCCTCACTCTATACGCGAAGTGATCAACTATAAATAGTTAATAATGGTGATGTCCAACGGTTAACTGACGAGGGAATATTTCCAGTCGTAAATAAACGATCTTGATGAAAATTGGCAGGAATGTAGAGCACAATACGTAATTTTTCGTTATT
Source organism: Schistocerca nitens (assembly GCF_023898315.1). NCBI lineage: Eukaryota > Metazoa > Arthropoda > Insecta > Orthoptera > Acrididae > Schistocerca > Schistocerca nitens. Next base: position 608,297,484 of record NC_064616.1, read on the forward strand.
GCCCAATCTCACTTTTAAGGTGTAAAACACACCCCGAGAGGGAATTTCGTATATTAGCTTTGGGTGAAATATCTTCGAAACCATCAAACATAAAAAATGGGTTTGACATAAATATTGTAATAGAAATAACATTCTTGAAAACTGTATAATCAACTATTATAATGAAACTTCCTGGCAGATTCCAGTATTATTAATATTTATCTGAATTATTGAAGAGTTCCTAGACAACAGAACGCAGCATGTCATTCTCAATGGAGAGAAGTCTTCCGAAGTAAGAGTGATTTCAGGTGTGCCACAGGGGAGTGTCATGGGACCGTTGCTGTTCACAATATACATAAATGACCTGGTGGTTCAAATGGTTCAAATGGCTTTGAGCACTATGGGACTTAACTACTGTGGTCATCAGTCCCCTAGAACTTAGAACTACTTAAACCTAACTAACCTAAGGACATCACACACATCCATGCCCGAGGCAGGATTCGAACCTGCGACCGTAGCAGTCGCGCGGTTCCGGACTGCGCGCCTAGAACCGCTAGACCACCGCGGCCGGCATGACCTGGTGGATGACATCGGAAGTTCACTGAGGCTTTTTACAGATGATGCTGTGGTGTATCGAGAGGTTGTAACAATGGAAAATTGTACTGAAATGCAGGAGGATCTGCAGCGAATTGACGCATGGTGCAGGGAATGGCAATTGAATCTCAATGTAGACAAGTGTAATGTGCTGCGAATACATAGAAAGATAGATCCCTTATCATTTAGCTACAAAATAGCAGGTCAGCAACTGTAAGCAGTTAATTCCATAAATTATCTGGGAGTACTCATTAGGAGTGATTTAAAATAGAATGATCATATAAAGTTGATCGTCGGTAAAGCAGATGCCAGACTGAGATTCATTGGAAGAATCCTAAGGAAATACAATCCGAAAACAAAGGAAGTAGGTTACAGTACGCTTGTTCGCCCACTGCTTGAATACTGCTCAGCGGTGTGGAATCCGTACCAGATAGGGTTGATAGAATAGATAGAGAAGATCCAACGGAGAGCAGCGCGCTTCGTTACAGGATCATTTAGTAATCGCGAAAGCGTTACGGAGATGATAGATAAACTCCAGTGGAAGACTGCAGGAGAGACGCTCAGTAGCTCGGTACGGGCTTTTGTTAAAGTTTCGAGAACATACCTTCACCGAAGAGTCCACCAGTATATTGCTCCCTCCTACGTATATCTCACGAAGAGAGCATGAGGATAAAATCAGAGAGATTAGAGCCCACACAGAAGCTTACCGACAATCCTTCTTTCCACGAACAATACGAGACTGGAATAGAAGGGAGAACCGATAGAGGTACTCAGGGTACCCTCCGCCACACACCGTCAGGTGGCTTGCGGAGTATGGATGTAGATGTAGACATGGAAGTGAGATGATAGGATTTTAATCGATCTCCTCAGCAGTTTATGTCAAAAGAGCTATCGAGCTTTGTAGGTTGAACGAGTGATAGCGTAGGCGCTGAGTCCTTTCGTAACAGATTCGTAGCGTACGCTACATAGATTTCATTTTTGGTGCTAGTAATTTATGATCATAAAGTAAGGGACGATCATCAGGAGGCTGGGGTCAATCATAGGGCCTAAGTGGTGTGTTCTGTTCAGAATGGGCGCTACGTGCTGCCAGAATGGGTCACTGAGAAGTAGAGGTAAAATAAACAGCGTCAATAAGAAGGACATCTAGATGCTCTAACAAACTGAAATAAGCTGTACCGTGCACCACCGACTTGGACAAGACAACAATACACAAGACGAAGAAGAGCGATGAGAGCAAACGTCACTTCAAGAGGGGTGTTTCTGATCTAAGGCAATGGTGGAGGTAATGTTGGTGTCCGTAGAAAAAGGACTCTATTACAAAATTTCAAAGATGCCGGCTGTACTGGCATCATTCATTCAATTTTAGAAGGGACGCAACTTCATAGCCGAGGTGACTGGCACAGGCTTCAGGGGAGGCACTCGACGGGAAGGCAAAGATCTTGGCCGACAAGTGAAAGAGAGCTGCTGGTATGAAGTTCCTGATCTCCATTCCAGTGCAAGATTCCCAATTCTTGATACTGCTTCGTCCGTTGCTAGGCGACTTTTAAACCATTCTCACATGGGACGTGCAAGTTAAAGTGAGCACACGATAGAACTAGTTTTTTGGGTAGTAACTTGCAATTACGTGTTGTGAGGCGTTCACGTGTCTGAAATATGCATTTAATCAATTCTTATTTTGGTAACATCGTACGAAATACGACGCCATATTATCCGAAGCTTAAGTTAGTAAGCGTTATTAAAAGTTGGATGCCATAGTTGGTAGATTTTGTGTTACAGTCTAGAATCAATGAAAATATGCTGAATCAAGGCACTGATATATTAAAGATATCCCAAAACACATCAAATATTTACTGTTGGTTGTTGTTGTTGTTGTGGTCTTCAGTCCTGAGACTGGTTTGATGCAGCTCTCCATGCTACTGTATCCTGTGCAAGCTTCTCCGTCTCCCAGTACGTACTGCAACCTACATCCTTCTGAATCTGCTTAGTATATTCATCTCTTGGTCTCCCTCTACGATTTTTACCATCCACGCTGCCCTCCAATGCTAAATTTGTGATCCCTTGATGCCTCAGAACATGCCCTACCAACCGGTCCCTTCTTCATGTCAAGTTGTGCCACAAACTCCTCTTCTCCCCTATTCTATTCAATACCTCCTCATTAATTACGTAACAATACAAAATGGGAAACAGGAGTGAGACAAGGTGATAGCTCCTTCTAATAATTTCCGGGTATGCAGCCGGATCCCGTCGACATTCTGCCACGATATACGCCGGGAAAATTTCAGAAGTCACAAGGTGATAGCTCTTCGCATTGCTTTTCAGCCGAGTCTTAGAAGAGGTAATCCGAGAATAGCGACAACTAAAGTAGCTTTTGCCGACGATTCTATGCCAGGACTTTCCATCAGCACAAAAAATGCTTAAAATATAGTGAAAAGACTAGGTCTTCAGACATAATTTGACAAAAACTGAACGTATGTCTAGCAACAACCTGGAACCCAACATTCTAACAACTAAATACGGGAAGATAAAGGGAGTTTTCTCCGTTCAAATATCTAGGAAAAACCATTCAATCGATTGGCCTGTAGGATTTTAGTTACGAGATTTCTTGTCACAAAATGGAAACTACCGTCAGGCTTACAAAAGTTATCTAAAATAAAAATCGAATCTCAAAAATACACAAAACCGAGGCAATACAACCCAGTCATCAAATAAATCAGAGTGTTCTTATTTGGCTGAAACACCTGTTTTAAACAGTAAGAGAGACATGAAGAAATCCGAAATAGACAATGAAAAGCAATCAAGAAAATTCTTGATCCAAGTTATACTGAAGAAGGAACATACTTCATAAGATACTGATAACTACACAGAAGAAAGTTTAGGTGGAAAATTCATGACTGGAGTGTTGGTCTGGCAGAGAAACCCAATAAGACCGAAAAAACGTGGCCTGACGTGCGTAAAAGAGCACATTCTGACAGAATGTAACTAAAATCGCCAGAAAGGAAGGTTAAAACTAAATTATGGAAAATCGCACCAGTGCACCTTCCCTCCAATGTCAACCAAAGCTACACAAAAAAGACGATCCAGTCAGAGCTATTGTGAATTGTAGAAAAGCTTCCACACATCCCCTAGCATGACACATGTTGAAAATATTACCACAAAGCTACAAATTACAAGAAGATAGTACTATAAGAAACACCATACAGTTGATTGAGATAAAAGACATGCTGAGTGCGGAACGCATGTAACTGCAGTGCTAACTCAAAAGTGAGGTGAAGTGGGAATAACGCCAACACAGCGTACAATAAAAGAAAAAAATGTTTTAATAAAGATATCCCTACCACGGTCACTACCATAAGAAGTAAAACAGCGTCTTATCACTGGTAGCACTTGAATTACCGCCCTTGGTGTCAGTCATCAACAAATCCTGCTTCTGTTACAAACGGTCTTACAGCACGATCGTTCAGTATTGGAAATACCTGTCTCGTACCTCTCTTACACTATGATCCGAAACGATTGAAAACTTGCTGAATTGGGCAAAAAGTTCAGCTCCCAGTTACGTCTTTATCTTGTTGCCGCCTCGCTCGATTAATTGATCCGTCCGTGCAACAGCTTCTGTGAAATGCGTGACTGACGCCACTGCGTAAACAGGTTGGTCATTTTTGTTGCATAAGTACCGGACACAGCTCACTATCGGTCAAACTAAATAATGAATGGAGGACATAAAGAGAAATAAGTTTCGAAATTAGTAGAATTATTCGAAACCTATAGATACGTCATGGAATCTTAGGTACAACACTCTCACGAATGAAAGAGAAACGCTCAAACTGATTAATTTTAAGCAGTGCTTTTAATCAGGTCCATATTTTTGTCGATAGATTATACAAAGATTTGCCGTATGCTAACAGATTGAACGAAAATACACTAATAATCTGTTAATTATTACCTTCAGTTTATCAACATATGGTTCAAATGGCTCTGAGCACTATGGGACTTAACTTCTGAGGTCATCAGTCCCCTAGAACTTAGAACTACTTCAACCTAACTAACCTAAGGACATCACGCAGATCCACGCCCGAGGCAGGATTCGAACCTGCGACCGTAGTGGTCGCGCGATTCCAGACTGTAACGCCTAGAACCGCTCGGCCACATCGGCCGGCGTTTATCAACAACACACAACAAATGAACACAAGCACTTCTGACATCGCTCTCCTGAACAATATCACAAATTTGTCTCCTTGTCGGAAACTATGGAAACACATACAATTAAGGATGTTCAGTAGCACACAGTTTTGACTCTTCAAGTAAAAGAGTGGTCGACGCCGTTACACGTTCAGATACCTCTGGCATCGTCCTCGACAGACCTGCACTGAAAACGCACCCAGAAAATGTCGCCAATTAAGGTCTTGTTGGAGGCCTTAATATGCTCATTTGAAAAAAAAAAAAAAGAAAAAAATGGATGCCTGGCGACGAGTCATCTCATTTCTAATTCTCTCGAGCCTCTTGTGCACATCGAAAAGAATGTTTTATAACTCTGTTTAAGTTGTTTACATATTGAACATTATTTTCCTCTAGATAATACAGTAAAATTGAAAGTTGTATCTCAGCTGGTACTTATACCTCAAGCATAACACTAATAATAAAAGTAATAATATTATCTGCAACTCATAATTCTCGAAATTAAATACAAAAATATCGAGAGAGTTTCTCAGGCCATATATCTGGGCACAAGGACGCAATAAATTGGCCAAGAAAGATTGTTCGTGAAGTTCATTGACACGTAATTGAAACGGCCTTCAGCCGTGAACATGGCATTTTGTGTTGAAAATACACAAAATGCGTCGTTAAAAAAAGCAATAAAAACAAAAAAACAAAAAAAAGAGACACTACAGCATCATGATCAAACAAGAGTATTTTTATGGGGCTAAGATATTCTTTTTAAACAGGAAGACACTGATGAAATCCGAAAGAGAGAACAAAAAGGAATCAGGAAAATTTTAGATCTAAAATACAATGAACAAACAACATATGGACTGAAGCAAACAAGAAAATTCAAAAATATACCAACGAATATAGGGATACAAAGAAAAACGCAAGCTAGCATTCTACGGGCTCATTTAAACAATGGAATCACTCTAATAACTTACGGAAGGTGAGGATTTCCGTAAAGCTAAGGCTGAGACAATTGAACTGATCACAGCATTAAAACAAGATCTGAAAGAAGCTGGGATAACGCAACAGAAAATTGGAGAAACATGTTAGGCAGATAATTCTCTACTCGACTGTTGGCCAGGTATAAAAACTCAAGAAGACCGGAGAAATGTGGACTATCGATAGAAAAAAAGAGCCCATTCTGAAAGTGTGAAAGTAACATGGGTGAAAGAGAGGTTAAAAGAAAAGTCCGCTAGAACCCAAGCATGAATAAGAATACTAATAACATACATATTAATGGCAATAATAGTATACTTAAAATTAAAAACCTCATGGAACACCGGACATCATTTGTAGAATTCTCGGGGGCCCGACCGCGTCGCGTCCTAAGTTCTCCTCGATATTTCGGCAAATAGTTAGAAATTTGACTGGAAAGCATCAGATCACACTGGACATTACTCACACGTAATTTTACTCGCATGTCGTGATGACAACAGTGGTAAGCATTTCTCACATTAATCTCGCAGTCACTGTAAGGGATTTCAGTATTTGAAATATAGACAGGAACCGTCATGTCCCACTGCGAGTGAATTACGAATCATTGCTTGCCGGAGGATGAGCTGCAGTGACTGAAAAGTCAACTTTACCGCCATCCTCTGTACGGATGCGTAACGCCCTACTGTTTCTTGGTCGGTCTTCTACTTTTTCTTCATTTAATGAAAATCTGTTTTGGGAGATCCCGTTCAGTGATATGCTACGCAGGGAAGAACGATGCCCTCGATGTTACTCAGGTTCGGTGACCTCGCTGAAATCGATGCAGCAACGAACCGCGTCGCTTTCGCTGACAGAGCTCGTGAAAAGGTGCACCTGCGTATCTGCTTCTTATTATATTTTGTAGAAAATATCCAAAACTGTGACTTAGTCTTTAGCTGACTCTTCCCAGCCAATGGCCTTGTAACAGTGGTAACATCGGCTCACGTCAGATCACCTAAGTTAAGTGCTGTCGCCCTAGACTAGCACTAGGATGGTTGACTGTTCGGGTCTGCCGAGCGCTATTGGCAAACGGTGTGCACTCAGCCTTTGTGAGGTCAATTGAGGAGCTATTTGATTGAGAAGCTGAGGCTCTGGTCATGAAAACTGACAATGGCCGTGAGAGTGATGTGCTGACCACATGGCCCTCCTTACCCCCATCCAGTGATACCCATAGGCTGACGCTGACACGGCGGTCGGTCGGTACTGTTAGGCCTACCGATGCATGTTCCGATGGAGACCTCTTCTGCGTACAACCAGCAAGTGCAGTTACGAAAGTCTTCGTATCTCTCAAACAACACTCACAGCCATACCGATACCGAGAGTGGAACTACAACATAAAAACCATCACATATGGGTAGGTATCTGCGTACTGATTTTCATCACGTCCTTCCCCAAAAATAGGCAGCTCTTAGCATGATAGTGGCAACAGCATATCCTATGACTGACGAAACATTTGTATCGTACGGCTATGATGCTAGATCAATAGACAGAGCTCTGAAGTGTCAAAGAATAGCAGATAAGAATGAGGAAGAAGACGCATCATAGCAACAGCTGGTATTTCCACCACATATGCTGCGTAAAAGTGACCTTTTTGGATTAATAAATTACTGGGAAATCTGTTTTTCGTTTTCAATGTTGCGTTCTGCGTGTCACCCGCTATGTTATAGAAAACCGCGTGGCCAATGGCGTAGATTATTCGCCACTTTTAAGGCGAGCAATTAACTGCACTGAATTAACACATGGAAAGATGCTTAGTAATACTTGGATCTTTGGGTGGAAATAGTCTCTGAATTGTGTCGAGCGTTGACTATGATAGGAATACTCTAATGAAATGAAGAATTAATACCCGATTGTCTGAACTGTTACCAGAATACACTAAGGTAACAAAAGTCATGCGATACCTCCTAATACCGTTTCGGACCTCCGTTTACCCGGCCTAGTGCAGCAGGTCGATGTGGCATGGACTCAACAAGTCGTTGGAAATCCCCTGCATAAATATTGAGCCATGCTGCCTCAGTAGCTGTCCACAATTGCGAGAGTGTTGCTGCTGCGTGAATTTGTGCACGAACTGACCTCTCGATTATGTCCCATAAATGTTCGATGGGATTCATATCGGTCGATCTGGGTGGCCAGATAATTCACTCGAATTGTCCAAAATGCAATCCAAACAATAGCGAACACCTGTGGCCCGGTGACGTGCTGCATCATTGTTTTGGAACATGAAGTCCATGAATGGCTGCAAATGGTTTTCAAGTAGCCAAACATAGCCATTTACAGTCAGTGATCGTTTCAGTTGGACCAGACGACCCTGTCGCTTCCATGTAAACACAGCCCACACCATTATGGAGCCACAACCAGGTTCCACAGTTCCTTGTTGACAACTTCAGTCCATGACATCGCGGGATCTGCGCCACACTCGAACCCTACCATCAGCTCTTAATAGCTGAAATCGGGACTCATTTCACCAGGCCACGGTTCTCCAGTTGTCTATGGTCCAAGTGACATAGCCACGAGGCCTGGAGAGGCACTACAGCCGATGTCATGCTGTTACCAAAGGCACCCGCGTCATTCGTCTGTTGTCATAGCCCATTAACGCCAAATTTCGCCCCACTGCCCGAACGAATACGTTCGTCGTACATCCCACGTTGATTTCTGTGATTATTTTACACAGTGTTGCTTGTCTGTTAGCACTTACAACTCTACGAAATCGCCGCTGCTCTCGGTCGTTAAGTAAAGGAAGTCGGCTACTGCCTTGTCCATAATAAAAGGTAAAGCCTGAAATCTGGTATTTGTGGCACACCCTTGACACTGTGGATCTCGGAATGTTGAATTCCCTAACGTATTCTGAGATAGCCATTCCATGAATCATAACACCCTGCCACGTGCCAAGGTCAAGGAAGGAGGGGTGGGGAGAGGAGAAGAGAGGAGGGGGGGGAGGGGAGCTTAGGGCCCTCACCCCCTGCACTCCTGCCGTCAAAAATGGTAAAATATATTAACGGCCAAAAAATTTGTCAACTATGTTTGTGTTACTGACTTTCAAAAATTCGTTTAAGGACTGGTATATTTGATTTGAAGCTACAAATCATGCGACGTGGAGCATTGGAACGAGTAGATAGCGTATTTCACTATAAATGATTAAAAACCAACATTTACTTATAAAATGTAAATAAGGAAATACCAATTCGTATTTCCTGAAGATTAGTTTTACCTTAAATACTACCCCACAAGCCTGAAAATGTGAGATAAAATCAAGTCCTGTTACACATCCCAGTTCCTCCTGTCACCAGAAGACGTGCACTGAAAAATCGATATTTGTCTGTAAATAATTAAAAACCAACATTTGCTTGAAAAATATAAGTAACGAAATAGGATTTCGTATGTATCGAAACTGAGTTATACCTCAAATACTATCCCACAAGGCCAGAAAACGCGAAATAAAAGCAAGTCATATTTCAAACCCCATTTCCTCCTATCATCAGGAGAAGGCTGCACTGAAAAGTCGAGCGTAGTTCGATCTCTGTAGCGCACCGATAGATTCTTCCACTGTTAAAATGGTCCTTAGCTCATGGTTGGTTCCTTGAGCAAGTGTTTCTTACACTTACCAACACATGGCTCTATAGTATCAAACACAACAGAGTTGTAAATGGATTATTTTTCACAGCTAAGATGTTGCAGTATTCTAAAATGTTTTCACCGGAACGCATAATTACAATGTTTACACTCAGTAGACAGGGTTAGTTGAGTTCAATACACGAAAAAACGGTTTAACACTAAGGTCAGTTAATGAGATGAAACAAAATTGCAAAAATACATCTGCAATGTAAAAGAAAGTGTAAGTTAGTAGGCACATATAACATATTCGCCAAATTAATGTTCCATATTCTAAAGTTTATACCCCAATGTTTGATTTCCATATAACAGATGAAATTTTAGAACTTAGGTCAAATAATCCAATGTCATAAAAATAATCTGACCAGGCTTACAACTGTAGGGAAATCCATGTTATCTAAAAATTACTGACCCAAGCAGGTAAAAGACAGACTGAATGTAACAAAGTGTATATTTTCACATTTGAATTGTCCTCAAGCACCATTTCACGAGCGACAGAGATAATTCATCATGTTATCCACTAAAAAATGTATAATCAATGAAACTGATTGAAAATTACCGCTATTATTATGAATGACACAGGCCTACATGAGGCTATATAAGCAACAGCAGTCGGCAATCATAGGGCTTTCTAAAAGCTTTGTAGACTGTATTTGTCCTATATTATTGCTCACAATATTCTAAAAATTCGTCAGCAACGATAAAAGTGAGATGTTCACGTTGCAATAGTATCTAAATACGTAAAGTATGAACTCAGTCTGTGCAGTTGCGTTTATGGGTACTATAACTCGTAAAAATAAAGCGTGTATCCAACTACACCATTACAAATACATGCAAAACGTATTTTCCTTATTAGGCAAGGAAGGAATAACTAACTTTTATTACCAAACCAAATAACAGAAGAACATGTACTGCTTTTAAACACACGACCAAGGATTGCGACAGTGAGAGGTGTAAATTCCCAAAGACATTGTCAGAGTCCATATTTCGGAAAATAAATAAAATTACTTATCATGTAATGTGAGGTGTCTCACACTTTGCAAGCACAAATTAAATATTGCCCATCTAAATTGTCTGTATAGCTCATTAAAATACATTTCTATCGAAATATCAGCTAAATCGCTACGAAAATGCAATTTCGCCTGTCTTGCAAGCACAAAGAGCCATCATAATACGCCTAACGCTTAATGCAAGACATTGTATAACAACCTACCATTGCTATAAATGCTAAAAGAATGCTGCAACACGTATTAAAGTGATGTTATTCTCTATGTCAGATATGTAGACGTGGATGTGGAAGTCGTCGTGATCTAAAAAGTAGTGGAAAACAACCGGAAATTACGTTAGATGCTACCAACACATGATGCTGCCTCAGCTGATATATTCGCTTAATATCAAGTCCTCAACCACATTATATATGTTCGTACCACCAATAAGCAAAACTGAAACAAAATGGCTCTAAATATTACGAGATAAGGTACCGCAGTATTGAAGTGTGACAGCGCAGCAGTGCCATTTTGCAGGGATGAAGATATCAACGTCATATACATGAAAACAGAGACGAAATAAAGTGATTACAGCAGTAATAGCAGTGAGCTTTACTACTAACTGCCAAAGATGTAATTATGTTGCATAACAAAGTACTTGAAAAGAAAGATACAAATGATACAGTACTGTGCAGGGAGCTAACACACGATGCATTTCGTAGTGGTCTGCAGCCAGGTAATGCTATGCAATTTAGCCAAGGAAGGCGTAAAACGTTTCCTGTAGTCGTTTGTCTAGTCGCTCTATAAAATCTATAAGGTGGTTATTAATAAAGTTGCCGGCTCCTGGGCTTGTGATTTGACATATATAGGGTGTTTCACAATTCATGGTACATACTTGTAGAGGTTGTAGAAGTGACTTAGTAGATCACGTTTTACATAGGAACGTCATCCAACGACGCTACAGAGCGTCAAATTTAACAGGCGCCGGCGCCTGTAAATGTATGTATATACAGGGCTATTCTGATAATTATGTTACAAACTTTCTAGCATTATAGAGGAGGATAAATGCATCAATTTGGGGTAAGGGTCCTTGTAACGGAAAAGAACGAGTCGAAAGTTATAAGGGAAAACTGTTCTGATATCTCTGACAGTGGAATAAATGTACTGGTATTATTGCTGACAAGACTGTAGTGAAGGCAACTTTCAGAGGTGGTAGTATGGACCAAAACAAGGAAAAATGGGCTCTATAATGCATACCTAGGGAGCCATGAGCACTTGTTCATCTTCGCTACTGTGAAACACATCTCTATCGGATAAGTGGCTTATCCACCAGTCCAGAATAGTATTCCGAAACTACATGACTGGAAGTGGAATGTGGACGTTCTGTTAATGGTAGATAGTAAGGCAACATCTCATCCTGGCGAGCACGTACAACATGTTGTAACCAGTGGTGCAGCAGAGAAGCATGGCACCCGATGTCACTCCAGGGAAGCAGAACCACCTACGAAATTTCAATTTAATGATCACGTGATCAGCATAATAGTAGATTCAGTGCAGTTTGTAAGGCTCGAGATATAGATGCAGCTGATATGTATGTATATAAAATATAACTGTAGCATATTTATACCACAATACCCATGCAGTCTGTAATTTTCTCGACGAGTATGGAGCTTGAAATAAAGCATGTACACTGTATAAGTGTCGTATTACTATATATATCATCTAGCGGTCAGTAAGCATCTGCCTGCGTCTTATGATTTTAATGTTTAGGTGGCAAGGGTCAGGTGTCAGGTGTTGGGCATCATGTGTCAGGCATCAGAAGTCACGTGTCAGGCGATACACGTTCCATGTATTATGCTTAGCACAATTGCTGAGGGCTGTCTGGGGTGCTATCACGTGAAAATGGATGCGGGCGGCTGTGGTGTGAGTGTATGTACCAGGCTGATGCTTCTGTAAAAATAGCACTATATTGTAAAACAATAGATTTTTTTTTAAACAGGACTTTGTGTCTATTTATTCACTTCCTGTTTTCCATATCCTCACTTACAAGCTTCAAATAAGGTAAGACATATATCGTCTGTGCTCCTATTGAACACCAGGGGAAATAATTTTGGAGATATCGTGAATACGATGATCAAAGCACCAGTGATCGATTGCTACTTGCATCCAGGGCCCTTTTGTGAGCCTATTTGTGTGTGGTGAAATCCCAGTCACCCAGTACGTAAACCGATGTTCACACAGCGTCCGAAAAGTGAGCTCAATTCCTGACGTTCATGTTTTTAGCAGACGAGGAATTGCTGTTGGTACTAACTCTAAGACGCGCTTTTTCTCAAGTTGCACCAGCAGGTCCCCACAGTCACAGCGCCAAGTCGTCGTTTCTAAGGTTCTCGGCTTTGGTAAATACAAAGGAGTGCCTGTATCCCAGGTACCACCAGGACGTCCCAGCAGGAATAGTATTGCTGTGCTGAGTCGACAGTTCTCCGATTCCACTACAGTTGCATGTGGTGCGGTAGTGTGGATTGTGATTCCATTTCACGACAGTTCGATAATGGTTGTGTTACCATATATGTCAGTATAAATTTGAAAACTTAAAAAACTTAATAAACCACGGAATAATGTAGATAGAGAGGTAAAAATTGACACACATGATTGGAATTACATGGGGTTTTATTAGAACAAAAAAAAAAAATAAAGTTCACAAAATGTCCGACAGATGGCGCTGGACGGCAAAACGTCAGTGCTACCGTGACGGGTGAGAGGTACGCCGATATGTTACAGAATCGCATCATCCCCAGCCTGGCTGATAAACACGTGCTGGAACGTACGATGTTTATGCAGGGTGGCGCTCCACCCCATATTGCTAGACGCGTGAAAGATCTCTTGCGCGCGTCGTTTGGTGATGATCGTGTGCTCAGCCGCCACTTTCGTCATGCTTGGCCTCCCAGGTTCCCAGACCTCAGTCCGTGCGATTATTGGCTTTGGGGTTACATGAAGTCACAAGTGTATCGTGATCGACCAACATCTCTAGGGATGCTGAAAGACAACATCCGACGCCAATGGCTCACCATAACTCCGGACATGCTTTACAGTGTTGTTCACAACATTATTCCTCGACTACAGCTATTGTTGAGGAATGATGGTGGACATATTGAGCATTTCCTGTAAAGAACATCATCTTTCCTTTGTCTTACTTTGTTATGCTAATTATTGCTATTCTGATCAGATGATGCGCCATCTGTCGGATATTTTTTGAACTTTTTTGTTTTTTGGTTCTAATAAAACCCCATGTTATTCCAAGCGTGTGTGTCAATTTGTACCTCTCTATTTACATTATTCCGTGATTTATTCAGTTTTAAAATTTATACCGACTTTTTGATCATTCAGTATATATATATATATATATATATATATATATATATATATATATATATATATATATATATATATATAAACTGTCGTGAAGTGGAATCGCAATGCATATATAATGATGCTAAGTCATTTAATATGAGACACAAAGGGCCACAGATGTCAGGAAATATCCGAAAACTAGATTACAATTGTTGAACATGTGACGTTACCAGATCATGTACCTTACTGTGACGGGACAATTGAGTGATGTGATAATTGCATTCATGCAAATGGTGCAAATTTTGAACACCTTTTGTAAATGTGATCTATTGTAAACGTACAAGTCAGTCCTCGCTGTATCTAAGCAAATGCTGATCGTATTTTGTGTTTCTTTCCTTTTGTCCATTCTCTTTTTGCTTAAAGACTTTATTTAATCAAGAAAACGTATGTCATTTACCGTTGATGGCGCAATTCGGAAGCCTATACTCATTTACTTGTGTCGCAATTCAGTAGGTTTTTGCGATACTGTACTTTGCGATAAACCAGCGGAGATTGCGGCACCGGTAAATGAAGTAATCAATCATACCTCATAGTAAACAAATAATTGTCTGCTGTAATGCAAAAAAGTACTCCCAGCCAGACGTAAGACTCGAACACTGAGCCCCATGTAGGCCTGGAGCCGCACCGACGTGAGTACTTAACGCGCGTTGGATGATCAGGTGTGACAGATCGATAGGTTCAACGGCTGCATGCAAGACGACGTAAGTCATCTTTTGACGTCACATGTTCAACATCTGTCAGCCACTTTTTCGGTATTTCCCTACATTTATGGCCCCATTTGTCTTATATTACATTACTTGTGGGTGTAAGAGGTAGACCTGGGCAGAATGGAAGAACGTGCAAATTCCTTTCCACAACCGGCGCCTCAGAACTGTTCAGCTGAAATTGTACAGCGACCAGTGTGCCCTAAATACTGTATGCAGGAGGCTAGACTAGAATCATTCGATGTGTGGCCCCTTGCTCCTAAGCAGCGACTGGATGAACTAAGAGAAGTGGGGTACTTTCACACCGATATTGGTGATGAAATCGTATGTTTTCATTGTGGTGGTGGTTTGAAGCATTGACGTGGAAAAGGTGATCCGTGGACAGGCGACGCTCTGCGGTTCCCCAAATGTATGTTTCTGATTCGTGGAAATGGCACCAACTTTATAGATACTATCTGTCGAATAATAAATGCGGTAACTACAGAAAACGACGTGTCAAATATTAAACTTGAGGCAGATATTCCGAACAAAGCAGTGTCATCTGAACAGCACATAGTTGAGCATACTCGTCTGTGTAAAATGTGGTTCCAGGACGAGGTGGGTGCAATGTTCCATAAAAATGGAACATTTAACCTCTGTTAAATGTGCGTTCTCCAGTTCCTCATGTGTTGTGTGTTGGGGTCATAGAGCATCTACGGTTACAGTATTCATTCAATGTAATTGAGATAGTATCAGCAAGTAACGTATTTTGTGCCTTTGCAACATGCAAGACTCCACAATTCACAAATTAATACGTATCTGATATAAAGTACAATTAATAAGTCCACAGTTCACAAATTAATGTGAATGTATTGTAAAGCACAATAAATACCTTTTTTTTTGGAAATAAGTTGACGTTTGGAGCTATATGCAGTTCATAAACCCACTTTCCAAGTTTATGATTAAACAGTGCTATTAATGAGCGCCTGAATCATAAACAGCAATTTTTAGGCTATGAGCAACAGACCTTATACAGAGCCATCCAAGCGAACTTCATGAAGCATTACACGTAGAATTCCTTGTTTTGAGACTTTGAGAGTACTATGTCAACAGTATCGACTTGTTGTTGATCACTAACATTGACGCAGTTCCACCTTCCTGCTACAGTCAAATCGTTTGCAGCACATGACAACTGGACGACAGATGATAATTTACTATCACTCAATTATAGCAGGTTCTGCTCACTGCAGTCGAGCACCAAATCCGGTAATGTGTCTCCTACACCTGTGGATTATGACTCCATCAGTTTAGCTTTCATTGGCTCATAAGCCCCATCGGCTGTGATGGCTCAGGCAATAATATGTAGCGACTTTGTAGGGCCGAGTGCTGGGTGGGAGTACCACCACTCTGTGCCAATTCCTTCCATGTGGTGTCAATTAACGAATAACGTACAGAAGAGTTGCTGTATTGTGTTCAACAGACTGCTGTTTGTCTACTGGTGAACAAGTGGACCAATGACCACATTCTGCTTGCCTACAGCTGTCATAAGTTACTCTGACTCCGACAGAAATGCCGCATTAAAACAGAGGTAGCGTATTTCTCCACAGTACATGGGAAGTACAGTCTGTCCGTCACCATTTGATACTCTGTCACATACAGATCATGGCATTTACCATTAAATTATCGCCGGCCGTGGTGACCGAGCGGTTCTAGGCGCGTCAGTCCGGAACCGCACTGCTGCTACGGTCGCAGGTTCGACTCCTGCCTCGGGCATGGATGTGTGTGATGTCCTTAAGTTAGTTAGGTTTAAGTAGTTCTAAGTCTAGGGGACTGATGACCTCAGATGTTAAGTCCCATAGTGACCAGAGCCATTTGAACCATTAGATTATCTCATTACGTTATTATTCGCCGCCATTGTTTTTACGGAACATGCTATGATGTCACTAATTTACACACACAGCATGTGGGATTCACATACTGTTCTACCTCACGAAACTGCACCAAAAATATTCATTAATGGTGCCAGCCTGATTCAGTAGTTCTATAAAGTTTTTCCTTGGTGGAGCATAATATTTACTTGGAGGCAACATCTTTCATATACAGTGAAATTTAGGGCTATACTATAAAACACGACACAAGCGCAGGAGCCGACAACATTTTTGGTAACCATATAATAGGTTTTACAAAGTGACCAGACATGTGACTACAGGAAACTTTATATCTTTCTTGGCTAAGGAACGTGGTATTACCTGGCTGGAGACCCCAACAGAATGGATCGTGCGTTTGTTCCCTGTGCAGGAGTGCACAGGTATGTACGCATTTACTTGCATCTTCCTTTTGAAGTACTCTGTTATTCAACATAATTACGTCATTTCAGCAATTACTGGTAATGCCTGATCGCTGTTGCTGTTGTAATTAAATTATTTCGACTCTGTTTTCGCGTATTTCGACGTTAATATCTTCGTCTCTGCAAACCGGAACAGTCTTGCTGTCACACTGCAATGTTACGGTATCACACCTCGCAATATTTAGAGCAATTTTTGCCGAACATGAACGATGTGGTTGAGGACTTGACATCAACCATATATATCAACTGAGACAGCATCTTGGGATGGTAGACTCTCTAACATCATTTCCGGTAGTAACCCACTAAATTTTAGAACACAACTAGTTCTACATCTACATTTCTGTATTCCGTCTCTGTTTTTCCGTGTATTACGACGTCGACATCTTTGTCTCTGCAAACCGGCAGTGTCATACTGTCACACGGCAATCTTGACATACCATACCTTGCAATATTTACAGCCTTTTTGTTTAAACTTTGCTTATTGGGAGCCTGAACATGGACGTTGCAGCAGTACCAAAATACGTAAAGTGTGTTTAATCTGTACAAAAAGTGCGACGTTTATGGAGATTATCACAGTGTATTTTCAACAAAATCACTTTCCACACGTATCCTGTTCTAATTGTGAGCTCTTAAGAATGTGCTAATAGGAAGGGGAGATTAAAAGTATTGTATCAATAGAAAAATGTGATCGATGACAATTATTGCAAATGATTGGGGCCTAGCTGTGATTAAGTACAAGGAAAAAGCGCTACGGCTCAAATTAATTACTTTATCTCATCTATAATGCTTGTCGGACAAGCCACAATATCGTAAAATATACCAGATAATGTAATGTTTATGTTACAACAGTATCCAAATACATGAAGTGTATTCAGTGTGACAATGTCATTACTGTCGTAGCGTAGCGTTATTTCATTCATCACCATTTTAGGAGGGGGTGGATGAAATGGTTGACAAGTATTACCATTAAACTACTGCTAGGAAAGGAAGGAATAACAAGTTAGATTTAGAAAGGAATGAAGTGATTTATCACGATACCTCACTTAAACTGTAGAACGGCATGGACTGTTTATAAACACATACTCATAAGATAGACGATGGTAGTACTGAGAGATGTGACATCTCCAAAGAGAATGTCAGAGCCGATACCTAGAAAATAAATAAAATTATTTCTCCCTTATTGTGAGATTTCTCACAAGCATAATGAAGCTTGAAATTAAACATTTGAGCGCCTAAATTGTCCGTATCACTTATTAAAATGCACACAAGTTGCTTCCTTATCATAATATATGCAAGAACTCTATAAAAATTTCCAGCAAAATAAAACTGGATCATATGTAAGATTCCTCACAAACTGCAAGCACAGTGAAACTTAAAATTAAATATTGCTACATCTGAATTACCTGTGTTACTTATTAACGTATTTGCAGCTCGCATATTGGCACTTTTGACAGGAACTTTTAATTTATGCAGCATTCGTTTACGACGAAAGTTTGGTGTGTGTACCACACTTGCAAGCTACACTATGCTATCAAAAGTATCACAACACCCCAAAAACATACGTTTTGCATATTAGGCGAATTGTGCTACCACCTACTGCCAGGTACTCCATATCAGCGACTTCAGTAGTCATTAGACATCGTGAAAGAGCAGAATGGGGCGCTTGGCAGAACTCACGGACTTCGAACGTGGTCAGGTCATTGGGTGTCACATGTGTCATACGTCTATACGCGAGATTTCCACAGTCTTAAACATCCCTAGGTCTACTGTTTCTGATGTGACAATGAAGTGGAAACGTGAAGGGACATGTACAGCACAAAAGCGTACAGGCCGACCTTGTCTGTTGACTGACAGCGACCACCGACAGTTGAAGAGTGTAATAGGCAGACATCTATCCAGACCATCACACAGTAATTTCAAACTGCATCAGGACCCACTGCAAGTACTATGACAGTTAGGCAGGAGCTGAGAAAACTTGGATTTCATGGTCGAGCGGCTTCTCATAAGCCACATATCACGCCGATAAATGCCGAATGACACCTCATTTGGCGTAAGGAGTGTAAACATTGGACCATTGAACAGTGGAAAACCGTTTGTAGTGGGACTACCTTTGTTTCAGCACTGTTTGTTAGTGTGGGTTGCCTACATCAGGGGTTGGTATGCACTCACAGGCAAACCTATTTTCTGTTAAGTACTTTTCCATGTCAACCTATTGTTCAGTTGAGTGCTTTTCCATGCCAACATGTTGTTCTCCTTGGACAGACAGGTACTTAACCTATTGTTCTGCTAAGTGGTTTTCCATGTCACCACACTTAATCTCCCGCCCCCCTCAGGAAGGGGGTGCTGGCACAGTTTGTTAGTGTGGGTTGCCTACATAAGGGGCAGGTATGTGCTCAGGGGTGAACCTATTGTTCTCCTTTCATTGGCAAGTACCTAACCTGCTGTTCTTTTCCATGTCACCCCCATTTCCTTTTGATTGAGAGGCATTTAACCTATTGTTCCCCCGGCCCCGTCCCCCTCCTCCAGCCCCCTCGCCCCCCACTGCTAGAGGTATACTTTCAGGTCTGAGTTTTTGGAATAGGCCCCCGCTTTCACGCTTATCAATCTGATTGACTGTTTAATTAAATTCATCAATTAGTTAACATCTCTGGTGGGAAAGTGCCACACCCCCCACCTCCCCCCCCCCCCCCCCGGTGGGAAGTTCGAATTCTATCAGGATAATGCAACCTCTACTAACCTAAGAAAATGGCAGGAAGATAGGCCACATTGACTAATAAATTAAACTAATCATCTAATTATCCTCTTTGGTTTGAAAGTGTCATGCCCCTGGTGGGAAGTTCAAATTCCATCAGGACAAGGCAACCTCTACTAACCGAAGAAAATGGCAGGGAAAAAGGGCACTTCCACTAACCTAAGTCATCCGACCGCCACCTCTTCCTAAGAATTGGCGGAAAAAAGACTCAGTTAATCGGTCATTTGGAGGGAAATCGTTTGCTGTGCATTGAATATTGTTTTAGAGGATTCAAGGCAGTGTATGGAATGTATGGAAAGGGTATATTGTTTATTTATAAAAATTTGGGGGTTGGATTTCTCCTGCTCATGATTCTAGGCTGTTTGGAAACATCTAGTTCTTGCAAGAAGCAATTACATGGGACTAACATGTTGCATAACCTAATGTTCGACACTGTACTCTGTTGTCTTAACCTCATGCTTGAGCTTTTGTCGGCACTTAAGCTATTGTTCTGTTAAGTTGTTTTCAGCGTCACCACATTAAAACTATTGTACCACCTTTGATATGAAATTAAGTAATAAGTTATATCCTCCCACTATTTTCTGGTAAACTTATCGAATTTCACATGTTTTTGAACACCATTTCTGGCGCATTCTTCTTTGTCACCCACGCCCTTAAAATAATTTACTGTGTTTTACATAAAAAATTATTCAAATTAACTTACTGTTCTGCACTTAACCTGCTGTTTTGCTCCATGCCAAACACTCACACACAGCCTCCGCTTAACTATTGTACCTCTAACACTACGTTGGCATCAAAAATTTATGCAAATTAATTAAATCGATATTCTTCACATGTACTGGATAGTATTGTTTTTAAAATTCATGGCATCCTATTTGTCTTACAGTATTATTCGTCTGTATGGCTGGGCCCTCACCAGTTGGGTCTGATTCAAGAGATTGAGAAGGTCCAAAGAAGAACAGCAAGATTCGTGACTGGTACATATCTCATTGAATGTCTGAAGTGGGACACAGTTGCAGACAGACGACACGCTAAACGTTAGGGCTGCTCACTAAATTCCAAAATCCTATCTTCGCCGGGGATGTAGAGCATACATTATTACCACCAACTTTCATATTGCGCGATGATCACCATTCAAAGATGAGGTAAATTGGAGCTCGTACTGAGGTATTCATGCAGTTGTTTTTCCCTCGCGTGATCTGCGAGTGGAAAAGAGGGCGGGAAATATGACTTTGGCGTGAATAGTACCCTCCACCACACAGCGCTTGGTGGCTGGCGGAGTATATAAGCAGATGTAAATGTAGATGGAAAATAGTTTAAACAAAAGATCGCTAGTAAATAAAACAAATCGCGCCACCCAACGCCCGACGCCAACACTGGAGTCAGGTAGCATCATCGGTCCCCATGAAGTTAAGACGCGACCGTTTGGGTCCTGCAAGGATGAGGCGGCAGTTTCTCTTTCATACTTCACACCTGAGAAATTCATGTCGGAATACGTGTTTACCAAAGTACTGCTGCTGGTGCGATAAAGCAAAGGGTCCAGCGCGGAAAGAGAGAGAGAGAGAGAGATGTTGCAATACTTCCCAGAATAGAACAGGGTGCATTCCTCATGGCACAGCCCATTCTCACTGAACCTACGCATCAAATTGTCGCTGCTACAGGTGTGGGAGCACCGTCTGCCCTTTTTTTTTCTTCAGATGAGACTTTCAGTGGCAAAATTATTTTGCACAGATCACTACATTGCACTGACAGTTAAACCCCCAAAAGTTGCCTATAGATCACCAAATAGATACAAGACTCACAAGAATATTGGAATCCAGGAACAAATTTACCAGTCTAACTACAATTAAATATTACGATTGCTGCTACAGTCTGATACTGATCGATGTACAGGTAATATCTCCTCCTGACGGCTGTGGTCCTTGAACGAGTCTGAGTATCAACAGCACGGGTTCCCGGGTTCGATTCCCGGCGGGGTCAGGGATTTTCTCTGCCTCGTGATGGCTGGGTGTTGTGTGCTGTCCTTAGGTTAGTTAGGTTTAAGTAGTTCTAAGTTCTAGGGGACTTATGACCACAGCAGTTGAGTCCCATAGTGCTCAGAGCCATTTTTTTATCAACAGCACACGTAAATTTCTACATAAAAAAATCTCTTGCAGTTATCAATGTCTTGAATCTTTATGTCCCTCATGATAGGACATACACTCATCTTCTCTGGTCATGCCACAACATAGGTCACAGAAACTTTATACTGCAATATATACACATATTACACAAACAGTGCAGTTATCTTTTATATCTGTCTGTGTGTGTGTGTGTGTGTGTGTGTGTGGTGGAAGCTATGCATGGAATGCACTGACACAAACCTCGACTTGACTGTGGCCACTGTGTGTTGGCTGGATTTACAAGTATCGAAAATACCAAAAGGTTTCGTGCAAGTGATGAAACCTATAAACCGAAAATACTCTAGGGCTTTTTAAAATTGTAGTAACATCCTTTATGCATCGTTAAATACGTAATCACGGGAGACTATTTTGCAGTGTGAAGACGACACTCAGGTAGTGCAAGTGTGGACAAATCATAATTCATTTATACACCTATAATTGATAGTCAGAAATGTTATGCTGCTGCTTGAATGTGAAGGTACCGTAACTTATGTTCCAACATATGCTTGTGGTAAGTAACTAAACTACTATTCACGTTGTTGTTGTTGTGGTCTTCAGTGCTGAGACTGGTTTGATGCAGCTCTCCATGCTACCCTATCCTGTGCAAGTTTCTTCATCTCCCAGTACTTACTGCAACTTACATCCTTCTGAATCTGCTTAGTGTATTCATCTCTTGGTCTCCCTCTACGATTTTTACCCTCCACGCTGCTCTCCAATGCTAAATTTGTGATCCCTTGATGCCTCAGAACATGTACTACTAACCGGTCCCTTCTTTTTGTCAAGCTATGCCACAAACTCCTCTTCTCCCCAATTCTATTCAATACTTCATCATTAGTTAAGTGATCTACCCATCTAATCTTCAGCATTATTCTGTAGCAACTATTCACGTAAAAACAAAAAAATGATTGTGTATGTCTAGTCATATATGAAGGATAGATAGCACATGGTGAATTGTGGTTTCAGTGCACTGAGAAGTATATCCGAACGTAAGTGGTGGTAGATTCATTTCTGTAAACAGCTGCACAATATAGCAAGGCAAGTGATCGACTGGACCTTGCTATAGTGAACAAATAGATCAGGCAGTATGGCTGTAACAATACGGCCCCTCATCGACACTCCCTAAGCGTACCCTAGCATTTTCCTTGTTGTTCTATTGGTAATGATATTGATTACAGTACACCAACCTGCATCAGTGATGCCTTTCCGAGTATTACCTCTACGATTGCTGTATTCATTATCACACAGTGCCGGACGCCTGTCCATCATAACACTTGTTTGACAGAAACTTGGCAGGATACAGCACCTTCCAGAAAACACTTGTTTGACAGAAACTTGGCAGGATACAGCACCTTCCAGAAGCGCTGATTCGACGACTTTATCGGATAATTTCCTAGGACTGAGGGGTATCGAGACATATAGCCTGTGTGAGTGTGGGTATACCATAATTTTGTCCGCTGCTGTACAGATATAAAAGATAACTGCACGGTTTGTGTAATATGTGTATATACTGCAGTCTAAAGTTTCTGTGACCTATGTTGTGGCATGACCAGAGAAGATGAGTGTATGTCCTATCATGAGGGACGTAAAGATTCAGGACATAAATAACTGCAAGATATTTTTTTAAAGTGGAAAATTATGTGCACTGTAGATACTGAGACTAGTTCCAGAACCACAGTCATCAAGAGGAGACATTACTTGTACATCGATCAGTGTCAGACTGCAGCAGCAATTGTAATGTTTAATTCTAGTTAGACTGGTAAATATGTTCCTGGCTGCCAATATTCTCGAGAGTCTTGTATGTATTTGGTTATCTGTAGGCAACTTTCCGGGGTTTAACTGTCAGTGAGATGTAGTGATGAGTGCAAAATAATTTTGCTGCTGGAAGTCTCGTCTGCTGAAAAAACAGGGTGGATGGTGCTCCCACACCTGTAGCAGCGGTAATTTGACGTGTAGGTTTAGCGAGGATGGGCTGTACCATCAATAATGCACCTGTGCTATTCTGGGAAGTATTGCAACATCTCTCTCTCCCTGCGCTGGACCCTATGCGTCATAACGCCAGCAGCAGTACTATGGTGAATACGTATTTCGACAGGAATTTCTCAGGTGTGAAGTATGAAAGAGATGTTGGCGCCCTTGCGGGACCCGAACGGTCGCGTCGTAGCTTCACGGCTACTGCCGATGCACCCTGACTGTAGTGTTGGCGTCGGGCCTTGGGTGAAAGGATGTGGTTTTTACTAGCGATCTTTTGTTTAAACTATATTCCACCTAGATCTATATCTATATATATACTCCGCTAGCCAGAAAGCGGTGTGTGGTGGAGGGTACTATTCACGCCAAAGTCAAACTTCCCGCCCTCTGTTCCACTCACATATTGTGCGAGGGAAAAGCAACTGTATGAATGCCTAAGTACAAGCTCCAATTTACCTCATCTTTCAATGGTGTTCATTGCACAATATGAAAATTCCTATTAATAATACTGCTCTGCATCCCCGGCGAAGATAGAATTTTGGAATTTAGTGAGCAGCCCATCCGTTTAGCGCGTTGTCTATCTGCAAGTGGGTCCCACTTCAAACTTTCAATGAGATTAGTAACAATCTCGCGATGGTTAAATGTACCAGTCACGAATCTTGCATTTCATCTTTGGACCTTCTCAATACCTTGAATCAGACCCAACTGGTAAGGGCCCCCAATATAGATGAATAATACTCTAAGACAAATAGGTTACCACAAATTAAAAAAAAAACTATCCAATACATGTGAAGAATATCACATAAATTTTTGATGTTGATAGTTAGGCGGAGGCTGTGTGTGAGTGTTTGGCATGGAGCAAAACAGTAGGTTAAGTGCAGAACAGTAAGTTAATTTGAATAATTTTTTATGTAAAACACAGTAAATTAGTTTAAGGGCGTGGGTGAAAAAGAAGAATGCGCCAGAAATGGTGTTCAAAAGCATGTGTAATTCGATACGTTTACCAGAAAATAGTGGGAGGATATAACTTATTACTTAATTTCATATCAAAGGTGGTACAATAGTTTTAATGTGGTGACGTTGAAAACAACTTAACAGAACAATAGCTTAAGAGCCGGTAAAGGCTCAAGCATGAGGTTAAGACATCCAGAGTACAGTGTCGAACATTAGGTTATGCAACATGTTAGTCCCATGTAATTGCTTCTTGCAAGACCTAGATGTTTCCAAACAGTCTAGAATTATGAGCAAGAGAAATCCAATCACCAAATTTTTATAAATAAACAATATGCCCTTTCCATACATTCCATACACTGCCTTGAATCCTCTAAAACAATATTCCATGCACAGCAAACGATTTCCCTCCAAATGACCGATTAACTGAGTCTTTTTTCCCGCCAATTCCTAGGAAGAGGTGGCGGTCGGATGTCTTAGATTAGTGGAAGTGCCCTTTTTTCCTGCCATTTTCTTAGGTTAGTAGTGGTTGCATTGTCCTGATGGAATTCGAAATTCCCACCAGGGGTGCGTGGCACTTTCCCACGAGAGAGGTTAACTGATTCATCAATTTAATTAAATAGTCAATCAAATTAATAAGAGTGAGAGGGGGTCGTATTCCAATGAAGCAGACCTGAAGGATACCTCTAGCAGAAAGGCAGAGGGGGTTGGAGGATGGCGAGGGGGTGGGGGGAACAATAGGTTAAGTGCCTGTCAATCAAAAGGAAATGGGAGTGACATGGAAAAGCACTTAACAGAACGATAGGTTAAGTACCTGTCAATGAAAGGAGAACAATAGGTTGACATAGAATGGCACTTTACAGAATAGTAGGTTGACATGGAAAAGTGCTTAACAGAACGATAGGTTTGCCCTTGAGTGCATACCTGCCTCCTGATGTAGGCAACCCACACTAACAAACTGTGCTGAAACAAAGGTAGTCCCACTACTACCGCTGTGTGGAGTGACGAATCATGGTACACAATGTGGCGATCTGATGGCAGGGTGTGATTATAGCAAATGCCTGGTGAACATCATCTGCCAGTGTGTGTAGTGCCAACAGTAAAATTTGGAGTTGGTGGTGTTATGGTGTGGTCGTGTTTTTCATCGAGGATGCTTGTACCCCTTCTTGTTTTGCGTGGCACTATCACAGTACAGGCCTACATTGATGTTTTAAGCACCTTCTTGCTTGTCGCTGTTGAAGAGCAATTCGGGGATGGCGACTGCATCTTTCAACATGATCGAGCACCTGTTCATAATGCACGGCCTGTGGCGGAGTGGTTACAACGACAATAACATCCCTGTAATGGACTGGCCTGCACAGAGTCCTGACCTGAATCCTATAGAATACCTTTGGGATGTTTTGGAAAGCCGACATAGCGCCAGGCCCCACCGACCGAGATCGATACCTCTCCTCAGTGCATCACTCTGCGAAGGACGGGCTGTCATTCCCCAAGAAACCTTCCAGCACATGATTGAACGTATACGGGCAAGAGTGGAAGCTGTCATCAACGCTAATGGTGGGTCAACACCATACTGATTTCCAGCATTACCGATGGAGGGCACCACGAACTTCAAAGTAACTTTCAGCCATTTGTCCGGATACTTTTGATCACATAGTGTATATGGACATATAAAAAGAATTTTTCGGTTTCTGAGGTGCCTGTATAACTTAGTAAAATACACACAGCTTGCCTTCTTATCATAATGGGCAAGACCTCTATGAAAATTCGAGCAAAAATAATTTTGGGCAATACGTAAGATTTCACACACCATGCAGACTTCGAATTAAATATTTCTCCACCCAAATTGTCTTTAGTGCTTATTAAAATACTCACAGTTTTCTTATTGGCACTACTCATAAAGCCTTAGGTTAAGAAACATGGTTAAGATTTACAGAAGTGTGTTATACTTGAGTCTGTTACTAGAAAAAGGGAAAATAATTACATTCTATTAACATTATATTATGTTATGTTATGTTAACCTGGGACCTAGAAACGACGGAGAGGCTCCGTACACGCCGCAGCCGCAGTGGTCCGCAACCCTACGACGACTAGTGAAGTCCACTTCACCCCTCCACATCCTCACACCGACCCCAGGGTTATTGTGCGGTTCGGCCCCCGGTGGATTCCCAGGGAACGTCTCACACCAGACGAGTGTAACCACTATGTTTGCGTGGTAGAGTAATGGTGGTGTACGCGTACGTGGAGAACTTGTTTGCGTAGCAATCGCCAACATAGTGTAGCTAAGGTGGAAGAAGGGGAACCAACCCGCATTTGCCGACACAGATGAAAAACCGCCTAAAAACCATCCACAGACTGGCCAGCTCACCGGACCTCGACACAAATCCGCCGGGCGGTTTCCTGCACGGCCAACTCGACGGGCTCTGTAAACGTTAATCATTTATATTTCACAGTTGACAAAACACAAAAATGTGTATGTCAACAGTCAATGTTATATGTCAAAACTGTTCGTTGATACTGAATTTGTTACACAATATATGCTCTTACTGTAGCTATAACGAGATTCTGACACACAGTGTGTGAGGAAATGAAACATGCACATTTAACGTAAATAGCGATGTGTTAGCACTAAAAGAATAGTACTCCATTTTCTTCTACGATACAAATTTTATGTACGTGGGCGCTCTCAAAAAAGCCCTCAACATTTTATAGTAAGAATTACATCTTTCCCTCATCACGGTTTGTGTCACTGCCTTGGGTGCTGAAGCACACAGATTTAATTCCCAGTATGTCCTCAGATTGCTCTGAGGCACTAAGGTGTGGAACTTCGTTGCACGTTGTAGAGTGGTCCGAACTTTGTTGCACAGGAGCTCGTGTGTTTATAGCTGCAAAGATGCAGCAGAAATTTTGGAATAATTTGATATAGTTCGACGGATAATTTGATATAGTTTTGGGGTAATATGATGCAGTTTGATGTGTAATTTAATACACTTGGGGCAGTTTGACATATTTTACTAGAGTACACAACATCAAAACATTACCTACAATATTTGCACATATGCCTCATAATTCTCTCTCTGATTTATACATCACAGTAGTATTTTTCTCTCTGTCTGTAATGCTTATTTTAATGATGCAACAAACTACACTGTCTTTACTTTATAATTCTCAGCTAACCTGGAATTGTTACAGCTTGCAGCAATAATTCTCAACTTACTCATTCCACTTTGTGCTGACATCTGTGCCTTTGCACTGACGCAGTGTCCAAGCATGTATAAAGAGGCGAGGTACGGGCAGTATGTTTTATTTTTTGTGATTTGTTGAGAAGAACATGAGAAACTACAAAAAGATCACAAAGAGAGACATAACACTATATATAGGGAAGCAGCAAAGGAAGTGATAGTTGGAATACATTTCATGAGACTTCTGTGTTTCTGTCGAAAAATGGAACTGATTCTACTGGTAATATTTTAATTTTCAGTCATCCACAATATATCAATAAGTGAAGTACAATATTTATAGAGTCTCTTGCCTTCACTTAATGGAGAAATATTAATCTTAATATCGGACACTAATTCAGCTGTATCTAATGTTGGATGCAAAGAATCTAACCAGGTTTTGAAAGAGGAGAAGAAGAAGGAGGTACAAGCACTTGCACTTCCCATTAGACTAAGTTAGTAAAAATGTAAAATAACATTATTTATATAGTCTCATACATTAGGTAACAGATGTATTTATGAGACACTGTTATCCATTTCAGATTATACTCCAGCTATGCCTAAAGGATCTCTTCAGGGTTGGCCAAAGGAAAGGAAAATGTGGTTCAAGAAGAAACACGCACCTGAACTTCCCATCAGACATGCTTCTCAGAGATTGGGACAACTACTCCGAAATAAGACAGCTGAGAAGTTAAAGGGTATGTATTTATGAAAGCAAAAGGTGGAGAAGAAGAAGAGGATCATTAAAATGACAAAAATAGTTATGGTTGCAATGAACAAGAAGATGATGATGAAGAAGAAGAAGAGGACGATGATCACGACTTCAAGGTGGTCTTCATCAAATCACTAGCAAATATCAACCCAAATGAATAGGTAGAGCTATTACTGTTCTTACTGGCTTCAAAATCACTCATACGATAATGAAATATCTGTTGAAGACAAACATCGAGATTTGTTGATTATCATATTAAGTTGGTGGGAAAAAATTGGTAAAGTGGCATTTGAGAACATTAAGTATGCCTACACTCGGTAAGACGATGAGGCAAACGTTTAATTTGTTCACCTTCCCTTTCCCCATGTACTAGGTGTGTCAGAATCCTATTTTAGCTAAGTAACAGCATACCTGTATTGGTCGTAATAAATTCCGTATCAAAGAACATTATGACACATAAAACGGATAGTTAATATACATTTTTATATATTGTTAATTGTGAAATATAAATTAGTACTGTTAACAGTATATAACTCATTTTCTTTTTTATACCGGCAAACTTAGATATAACACCCTTCTGTAACACTTAAGAGTGCTTCTGAACCTAATGTTTTTATGCGTAGCGCCAATAAGAAAGCTGCAAGTATTTAAATAAATAATACAAACAATTTAGGTGGAGAAATATTTAATTTGAAGCTTGCAAAGCCTGTGAAATCTTACATATAATACAACATAATTTTTATTCGAATCTTCATAGAATTCTTGTATATTATGATAAGAATGCACGCTGTGTGTATTTTACTAAGTCGTACAGACACTTCAGAAGCGGCAAAAATTCAGTTTATAGGTTCATAGAGCTTGCCAGTGTAGTACACAAAGCAAACTTTCGTCAGAAACAAATGCCGTATCAGTAGTGCCATATGCGAGCTGTGAGTACTTTAGTAGGTAACACAGATAATTTAGATGCAGCATTATTTAATTTTCAGCTTCATTATGCTAGCAATATGTGAGAAATCTCACAATAAGTGATAAATAATTTTATTTATTCTCGAGATGTCAACTCTGACATTCTCTTTGGAGGTGACACATCTCCCACTGTTACTCTCTTTGGCCATCTCTATCATCAGGCTGGGTTTATAAACAGCACATGTTGTTCTACAAATTAAGTGAGATTTCGTAATAAACTCCATTATTCCTTCCTTCTCTAAAAACAATCGTGTTGTGCATGAGTGCGTATATTTTTGGCGGTAACTGATTGTAGTTGACTGTAGTTACTTCCAGGTTTTTAGCGAGCCATAGTTCCGAATGGCGCAGCAGTTTCCTTATAATACTTATGATTGGGTGTATTTTTTTCTTATAAAGCATTGTCTTCGCTCCTACTCTCCCCCCTCCGTCTCCTAAAATACTGACGTAAGAAACAACATTAGACAATAATAGCACACACATTATCATATTGAATACATTTTATGTATTTAGATATTGTTGCAACATGAACATTACAATGAGGTGAAGAAAGTCATGGGATACCTCCTTTTGCCTGGCCTCATGGACTCAATAAAGTCGTTGGAAGTCCCTTGGACAAATATTGAGCCTTGCTGCTTTTATAGCTGTCCATAATTGCAAAAGTGTTGCCACTGCAGGATTTGGTACACAAACTATCCTCTCTGTTACGTCCCGTAAATGTTCGGTGGGAATCATGTCAGGCGATCTTTATATTCAAATCCTTTGCTCCAGTTGTCCAGAATGTTCTTCAAACGAATCACCAACAACTATGGTATGGTAACATGGTACATTCTCATCCATAAAAACTCCATAGTTGTTTCGGAACATGATGTCCATGGATAACCATTTCCAGTAAATGATCGGTTCCGTTGGACCAGAGGAGCCAGTCCGTACCATGTAAACACAGCCCACTCCATTACGGAGCCACCACTACCTCGCACACTGCCTTGCTGAAAACAGAAAACTGAATGACGGTAGATGCAGACGCAACTTCCAGGGGTTCCTATATATATATAGCTATGAAAGAGGTGGGTACTTTAGTATATATCACGCCATGGACAAATTCACACGCTTCTCATGCACTCCACCCCAGAGGATGGGTGTAAATAGAGAATTCATCTATACATTAATGGAAAATTTCATCCTCTTGAACATAAATTAAAGGATCTAGAGTCGTATATCCAAAGTCTTCTGAGACTGATCAACGTTTAGATACTAGGGTTACTCCACTTGAAAAGAATGTGAACAACTTAATTGGAAAGGTTGATGGAGGCTGTTCGTGAGAAGTCATGACTGCTAAGGTTAGGACATTTGGATTGAGAGAAAATACTGAGAGAAATCTTTAAACCAGTTATTGAATTTTTCGATAAATCTCAGCGAAATTACTCAATGAGGATGGCGTTTCTGATTTCATTAACAATCACAGGGATGCTAGGATTGCCGAACATTCAGGGTCAGTGGTGAAAAACCACACATGTTGGGCATGCAGCGTGTAAGTTTAAAAGAAAATCAATACAGATAGGTGATAGGGAATTTGAAAGAACAACTGATATAATGAACCTCATTTTCCTAAATCCCACAAAACTGTAAATTATGAGATGTATGGTGAAATACTGCAATTGACTAGTGTACACAGGAAAATGGAAAACTGATACGGTGGAAAATACATAAGCATTATAAAACATATATTAGGTGCTTGATATAGCATTTGTAATTGTATTGACGTCCAGAATAGAAGTGTCAGCAATCGACCCCCGCAGTATATATACTACGATCACTCCTATGAGATAATAGATCAACTACGAATACTCATGGTCTCAGCTGCTGCTGGTAATACTGCTCATTCGAAATAGGTTGCTTCAATAATTTCCGAGCTTAGAGAAAGGTATAATCGAATAAGTATGGCGACAGTAGTTTGAGAATTGCACAAACAAGCACACAAAACATACCCTTGTAGACAGATTATGATTAAAGGTTTGGATGATTTATGGCAGGTTGATCTCGTACATATGCAGGAATATTCAATTGTGAATAATGGATTTAAATATATTGTACCGGTCATTGATACCCACTATAATTTGCTTGGGCTTTACCTGTTAAAACAAAATTATCGAAGAGATGTCACAGAGTAGTGTCAGCGTTTGTTACAGACAGGTGCGAATCGATGCCCAGACAACCTCCAAGCCGATCATGGTGGACAGTTTTACAATAGGTATTTCAAGACAGACGAGTACCGTGAAAAATCTGAGCAGAACAATAGAATCTCAAATGTGGATGCATTTTAATCTTCATGGCTCATACAAATGGACGGATATCCTCCGAGAAATAACTGCATAGTATAATCAGATCAAACATAGTATACTAAAAGTGAGACCAATTTACGTACTTGATAATGGACTCATGCATACGGTACACTATCGTATAAAAACGTTGGATCCACGTAAACAGAAATATAATGTGGGTGATTTGGTGTGTATCTCAAAATCCAAGATAGAACTTGAGAAGTAATACCTCCCACACTGGTCGAGTGAGATATTCACAGTTTCCAAAGCGCAGAGAACAAATCCCAGAACTTATATCTTAAAGGATAGCAGTGTTATTGAAGTTTCAGGATGATTTTACACAGAGAAATTCCAGAAGAGCTAAGAACCACATGTATTTTTCATAGAGCGTGTCATAAGACGTCGAGGAAATACAGCACTAATTAAATGGCATCGTTTTACTGCAACAAAAAACAGTCAGACTGACGCTGACGATTTGCTGTATAGTGGACACAACATTTTTCAAATATTTACGAGTTGTGGGGCTCCATCTGCTGAAAATGATATGATAGTTCCTTTGAGACGGACACAACCCATTTTCTTCCTCCATTTTGCTCAGTCTAAAGGAAGAGTGGTGTACGTTGAGGTCATTATAGACAGAACACAAGCCAGTACTGAGGAAGCATGGTTAAGAAAATATGACGTACGTGTTTCAGAGGAACCATCGAGGCATTTACCTTAAGCGATTTTGGGAATCACGCAAAACGTACGGTAAGGTTAGGGGAAAGATACTGGGATAACTTAAAACGTATTTGGGACAACGAACAGATGTGTAAAAAAAGAAAAAAACACGATTGTAATCGTATATAATCATGGTTGTTCCTGCGTGGTTGTTTGAGACTGAATCGTCGATCAAAATTAATAAACAATAAAAGTTGAATTCAAGCAGTAGAAATGAGTATGAAGGCACGAAGCATTTAGGTAGGATCAGCAACGAGGTATTATGGACGAGCACAACGTCACTAGGTTGGAAACTGAGATTCGGGAAAACACAATGAAATTGAATGAACATGTCTGCAGAATGAGTCGTTGAAAATTCTCTCTCAAAATTGTAAAATATGAATGTGGAGGGAAAGCGAATTATGGAAGATAGTGGCAATAATCGTTTTCGAAACAGACAAAAGCTTCATTATTAAAGACTAGAAGAAGCAGGGAATAAGAAGAAGAAGCAGAAGAAAATCGGCACAGTGTGTCCTAAAAATTCAAATGGCTCTGAGCACTATGGGACTTAACATCGGAGGTGATCAGTCCCCTAGAAATAAGAACTACTTAAACCTAACTAACCTAAGGACATCACACACATCTATGCCCGAGGCAGGATTCGAACCTGCGACCGTAGCGGTCGCGCGGTTCCAGACTGAAGCGCCTAGAACCGCTCGGCCACACCGGCCGGCCCACAGTGTGTCCTGACTTCATTTTTAATTCTGTATATCAAAAATAGGAAACTTGTATTACCTAAATGGTTTGGAAGTATGTGATTTACCTAAGTTACATGCATAACTGTGTTTCAGTGCCCTATTAGACGTTGGATAGGAAAAATAGTTTCGTCATCAGAAAGCAGGTATATTTTACACAAATAACATCAATAATGCAAGATAGCTCAGGAGTTGGTCATAACTATGGAAACACCGCGAGAAATGCATGCCTGGAGGTTGCGCTGTTCTATTTGACCATGAAAAGTATCTGAGCAATGTCCTCAATATGCTGCAACTATCTGCAGTTCTGAGTGAATTACATCGGAGGTAAATGAAATCGAATGTGGGCAGTTTCTTGGTGCTCTGATGGTGCTTGCTTTAGTAACCAAAGTAGCTGAAGTGTCTGGTGTTACAGGAGGCACCGTATCGAAATGTCATAATCACGAACCTTGTCACTACCAAAACAACATGAAGGGAGCTCCGTAATTCGACAGCGAGCTGGAATTCCAAAACCACACATTAGTGATGCAAATTCCGAGAACTCGAAAACGTGCCGCCCTAGCCCTAAAACCTGGACTGTGGAGCAATGGAATAATGTCATTTGGTCGGATGAGTCCAACTTCTGGCCGAGTTTACGTCCCAAGAGTGAAACATGGCGGGGGTTCAGTGATGATTTGGGTAGCCATATCGTGGTTTCTCATAAGCCCTGTGGTTACTCTGCAAGGTCGCATTACTGCCAAGGATTCTGTGACCACTTTGGCTGGACAGGCTTATCCTATGGTACAATTGTTTGATCCCCAATGGTGATTCTGTGTCCCTAGAAGACAGGGCCGCTGTTCACACACCTCGCATCATCCTTGACTGCTTTCGTGAGCACGAGGATGATTTTTTTTTTATCTTCCATGATCACCCCAGTCACCAGTTTTCAATATTATTGAACTTTTGTGGTCCACTTTGGAGAGAAGTGTGTATCGTCGCTATCCACCTCCATCATCGTTACCTGAACTTGCCACTATTTTACAGGAAGAATGGTATAGGATTCCTTTGACAACCATACAGGACCTGCTTTTATCCATTTTACAACGACTGGAAGCTGTTTTGAATGTCAGTGGTTTTCCTGCACTGTATTAGACACGGTAATGTGTAGAGCTTTAATGTTCCCATATTTGTTCTCCCCCTGTAGTTCAGAATTAAACTGCAGTTATTCATCAAATACAGTAGCAACATGAAGATAAATAACAATCTAGGGTATCTGAGAATATCCAAGCAGTTAACTCACCCATTATCAGCATGACCAGCGGTACGGAAGCGACGCAGAGAAGCAGCACAGTCACCGCAGCTGAAAAGAAAAAGAATATTTTACACAGAATCCAAACGGAAATATGAGGGTATTCAGACGAAACTTGGTACTAGATGATGATGATGTTTGGTTTGTGGGGCGCTCAACTGCGGGGTCATCAGCGCCCGACTTGGAACTATAACCTTTTTCGCCATTAGAAATTGAGAAGTCATGTAAATTACACACAAGCTGGAATTAATTCTACGATTGTCATAGTAGTTTTACCTAATTCAGTTCTAGTGAATGTTTCGATTGCTCCCCAAAAACGAAAAGTCCATTTCTCCCCCATCCTCGTTTAGTTGAGGACGTGCTACCCCTTTCTGCCCTCGACGGAAAATATAGACAAAAAACTTCATTTCTTGTACACTTAACAGAGATTCTGCACTGAATTTGCTGCTGAGTTAGCATTTCTTTTAACTACAGTCCACTGTAGAATCCTCTAAGGAATACCGTACCCAGTAGTTGGAAGAAAGCACAGGTAAAATCTGTCTACGAGAAGGGTAGCACAAGCGTTCCACAAAGCTACTGTCCAGTTCCCTTGATATTCATTTATTGCAGGATCTTAGGACGTATTTGGAGCTCAAACGTAATGAGGTATATCGAACAGAATGACGTCCCGAAAGTCAACCAGCATGGATTAGGAAAGCATCGATCATGTGAAACCCAATTCTCACTTTTCTCATAAGACATTCTGAATGCCATGGATCAAGGCAGTCTGGTAGACGCAATATTTACCGATTTCCGAAAGTCATTTGACATAGC
Source organism: Schistocerca nitens (assembly GCF_023898315.1). Taxonomy (NCBI): domain Eukaryota; kingdom Metazoa; phylum Arthropoda; class Insecta; order Orthoptera; family Acrididae; genus Schistocerca; species Schistocerca nitens. Next base: position 608,332,870 of record NC_064616.1, read on the forward strand.
ACCACACCTACGATATTATCAAAAATACCATTGTAGGCGCTTAAAGCAAAATTTGTGATTGGATTGGCGACTTTTGTTCGGAGGATGCAAAAGTCATCTTGGATAGAGAGTCATTGACAGATGTAGAAGTAATTTGAGATGTACCCCAGGGAAGCGTGTTGGGAGCCTTCCTGTTCATGTTGTGTATTAACGACCGTGCGAACAGTCTTTTCGCATATGATGCAGTTATCTATAACGAAGTATAGTATGAAAGAAGTTGCACAAACACTCAGTCAAATCTTGATAAAATTTCAAAATGGTACAATGCCTGACAACTTGCTTTAAGTGTTCATAAATGTAAAACTGTACGCTTCACAAAACGAAAAAGAAAATGATAATTTATCAATATATTATCAGTGATTCACAGGTGGAATCGGTCATCTCATACGAATACCATGTGTAATAATTTGTAGGACTACGGAAGGTGACGTCACACAGTCACTGTTGTAGATGAAATAGTTGGTAGGCTGCGGTTCGTTGGTAGAATACTAGGGAAATGCAATAAGTCTACGAAGGAGACTGTATCCAAAACACTTGTGCGACCCATTCTAGAATATTGCTCAAGTATATTCGATCCGTACGAAATAGGACTAATAAAGGATACTGATCAGATACAAAGAAGGCCAGCACGAATGTTGGAGGAGGAGGAGATTAGTGTTTAACGTTCCGTCGACAACGAAGTCATTAGAGACGGAGCACAAGATCAGATTAGGCAAGGATGGGGAAGGAAATCGGCCGTGCCCTTTCAAAGGAACCATCCCGGCATTTGCCTAAAGTGATCTAGGGAAACCACGGAAAACCTAAATCAGGATGGCCGGACGCAGGATTAAACCGTCTTCCACCCGAATGCGAGTCCAGTGGGCTAACCACTGCGCCACCTCGCTTGTAGCACGAATGTTCACACGTTTGTTCGGTCCATTGGAGAATGTGACGAAAGTTATGAAGGAATTGAACTGGCAGATGTGTCAAGACAGACGGAAACTATCCACTGAAAACCACCTCACAAAGTTTCTATAATCAACTTTAAGTGATGAATCTAGTATATATTACAAACCACTTCAACTCGCTACCATAGAGATCGCAAAGACAAAATTAGACGAATTCCAGCGAGCACAGATGCATTTGAAGAAACACTCTTCCCGTGCTCCATACGTGAATGGAAAGGGAATACGCCCTAATAACTGGTACAGTGGGACCTAACCTCTTCCTTGAACTTCACAGTGGTTGCAGAGTGTGGGTGAAAATAAAAACAAATACTAATCAAAGCGAACAAAGCACCAGGCCATGGTGAAATTCCTATTCGATTCAACACTGAATACACTGCAGAATCAGACCTTCTCCTAGCTCATATTTCTCACGAGTCTCTTGTGCAGCGAATAGAACCACGTTATTGGAAAAAGAGTGCAGAGCACGTCCGTTTGCAAAAAGTGTAACAACGGATATACTGGATGACACAAATATATCGCTGACGTCTGTCGGTCCAAATGTTTTGTCGTTTCTTGAGAAAAAGAAGTATCTCCTAAGCATCAGCATGTATCAGTGAAATACGACTCGTGTCAAATGCAGCTTGTTTTATCCACACACTATATTTTAAAAATGGCACATGCATGTGAACTGGCAGACTCCATGTTGTACAAATACCACAATATTTCGTCCACACAACTGTCCGACATCATCAGGCGGTGGTAGCTGCTGTTGTCACTGCCCCAAGGCACGACTGATGGTTCCATGTTCCTAGATTTCCGAAACGCGTTCAACACCGTGCCACATCGTCGACAAATGACAAACATATGTACGCACGGAATATCTTCAATCGTATACGGCTAATTAGATAAACGTTTGGCTAACAGAAAGCAGTACTTTAAACTGAACGAATTTCCAACGGAAAAAAATAACACCGAATGCACTCCAGGGAAGCTTATCAGGATTTTAATGTTCTCAACGTAGATAAACGGTTTGTGAGATAATGTGAGTAGCACTGTAAGATTGTTCGTGGGGACGAGATGGGGAAGGGGACTAGGGACGAGATGGAAGATCACGTACCACTGCAGCGTAGTGCCCCCCATTAATTTCGTAAGACCAGTGCAGTTTTTCGCTCTCTCCGGCCCTGGTTCTAGTGCGGTATGTAGGAGGTCATCAGGTGGCGCTTTATCGTATTTCACTAAACCAATGTACACAGCTTCTTTGGCCAGAGTATCTCCTTCTTCATTTTCCTTTAATCCGCGATTTGCGTTCACACAGAACATAGCAGTATTAGTATTCTTAGGCGGGAAACCTCCTGAATTACTTCTATGATATGGTATACTAGATGATTTGTGGTTTGTTGACATCGTAGCATTTTAACATCATCAATTCCGAGCATGAATCTGCTAAAATAATGATTATTGCTTCTTTAACTTCTTTTGCTTTTTAAGTCTATCAAAAATAGCTCTAAATTAGGCAGTGAGTATGGACACTACTTGAGGGAGCTTCAGTTTAAACCCTCGATTAAGCTTTCCATCTACGAAAGTAGTTTCTTCCCTATCTTTTAATAACAGCAGTGTCGTTTTCACAAAGAGATCTCCAGCTACTGACCAAAGCAGGCAGCTGAAAGCCACACCGCCTCTCTGTCGACACAACTTGCATATCCACGCGAATTAACTGATCTTCATGTAGTGCTGTACAGGGCTGCATACGTCCGGTGCAGAGATCTTGAGTAAAATATTCATTGAGCCCTTCGCTTTACGTCGGTAAACAATGATCGCAATTTCTTGATAGTCTCCTCGGGTCTGCTACCGGATCCTAAAACCAACATGATTCGATATTTCGGCGATCCATCTCGGTGCGTGGTGCGTGGCGGAGGGTACCCTGTACCTCTACTAGCCAAAAACGACTATCTGTATGCTTCTGTATGAGCACTAAATTCTCGTATCTTATCTCTGTCGTCCTTACGCCAAATGTATGTTGGTGGCAGTAGAATCGTTCTGTAGTCAGTTTCGAATTCGGGTTCTCTAAATTCTCTCAAATGACTAAAGAAGTCTTAACGGTTAATTAAACTACGATGGAACAATCCAGCCATACAAAAAACACCGTGCCCAGAGAACATAACTGCACAGGCAATCGAATTCAGTGTGCATAGTCCAGCAGAACTATTTTTTCCGCAGCTTAGCTTCTTGCATTATGCGCGGAGAGTGGATGATATGGTTTCGTTGCACAGTTATCTTGTTGTAACTTTTCTACAGACCTTAAGAGCAAGAAAATAGACACCAGGTACCTCATTTAACAACGTTTGTAATTAAGTATGTAGCATAATAGATGACCTGTAAATTTAAGAAACTCGGTTCAAATTCGAAGAAGAAAATTTCACAAGGTGGTGGCGTACATCATATAATAAATACAGCAGCAGATACATAAGAAATTAAACATTTGGCAACTATAAAAAAACTTCCACTTTGTTCTTCATAACAGAGGGCTTGTAAATTGGCTGCACTATTCGTTAACGCTTATGACAATGGAACAAGTACATTTAATTAATAACCGTCCATTGAACGTCGATATTTCGGTCTTTAGTTTTCATTTCCGATAAGTATGGGCAATAAAACCTAAAAAAGAAATACAGAAGAACGACGTACTTTTATTCTATGTGCCATACGAAGCTACTATGGATTCTTTAAATAAATGAAAATAGTGCTTCATTTCTTGTGCACCATGTGTCCCAAAAACATACGCAGTCTTTATAATATCTCTGTCCTTAAAGTTTCGTCCGCCTCGCATCGTGTCATGTATATTAGAACAACATTTAATCCCGCACGCAGTGGCAAAAGACGAACTTTCGTCGGGCGGTTGGCACGACAGCTCTACACCCGGCACAATTTGTGTGATGGACTGAGAAGTGGGGAGGGGGTGGAGGGCGGAAGGGTTCGGCTGTCGGGTGGTCCAACGAAAGTTCGTCTATGGGTCGGTCAAAACGCTTGCACACGTCCAATTTGTCGGTCGATGGGTTGGTCGATTGGCGCGTCTGTAGGGCCCTAAACAGTTCCCAAACGGACATCCCTCCGCTAAACGCGGATGTAAGGGGACGCATGGCTCCACTTACAGAGTATGTTAAAAGTTAGTTCGATAGTGTCAATAGCGTGCCTGAAGACAGCATCAGGATTTATTACAAGCGCCGCCCAGAAGAGCCCAACTGGACATTACACTAGTTGTGTTGGCCGTCATTCACTGGATTCAGGATTAGAGCAGAGTTAAAAACAGAGTGATGCAAGTGAACATTTAACTATATTGCTACGCATCCTCTTCACGCTCGAGCTACGTAACGTGTTATTTATTTTAATAAATTATTTAAAATTGTTTATAATCTGTGTTAATAACGTTTTTGCTATAATCCATCATTTTATGGGGTCCAATCGGATATTATTAACTCTTGTATCGGTATTTTGGCTGACAACCTTTAAACCAGTATAAAGGTGAGTCTCTTGCAAGATTTGGAATGCACTTTTACACTGTGGGGTAAATGAGCGTGCGTCAAAGATAATAATGTTGACAACAAGAGCGTTAGTCTTTATAAAGTTTACGCCTCTAATAGTAAGACAAAGCAAGCTCCGAGTCAGCAAAAACACTAGCTAAAGAAGTATATGGTTCATTTTATGGATGTAATATATTGGAATGCTATGCAGTGAAGACCTAGAACAATATTTCCCTTGAAAGCGCAGACTTGAAAAGAGGGGTTTCCATGATTTGTTAGCTGAAAACAATCGTATCGTTTGAGCAGCTACTCTGCTAATTGTATTTCTACAGCTTCCTTGACGGCTGGATTAACGCAGGGTGAGGCTGTGTCCAGTATCTTAACTTTCCCGCAGTCCATGGAATGGTTAGTGGCAATACAGTGTTCAGCCACTGCAGTTTCGTTGGCCTATAGTAGGCAAGTAGGCAATTGTTCTTTTACAGTGCATGCTGTTGGTCCTCTGTACCTTTTAACACAGTCACAAGGTATTTCGTATACACCCACCTTTCGTAAAAGCAAATTGTCCTTCACATATCATAGAAGAGTTGCTGTCTTGGCCGGCGGTAGTAAGATCACATACAGTTTATTCTTCTTCATTAGTCCTGAAATTTTTGAAGAAGTGTTTCCCACGTACGGTAGACGGGCCGTAGACTTTACATCTCTTCGTTCTTGCCCTTCTTTTGTTTGGCCTGGCGTTTTCGCTTGAAGAGATCTCTTAATTCGATGTTTTGAGTATTCATTCTTACGAAATATCGCTACCAGGTGTACCAGTTCATCCCGTAGGCTATCAGCGTCGATCACTACATGAGACCCGTGTACTAAAGTTTTAAGCACATTTATAGTTTGCGAACGAACTCATTTTGGCCGTAATTTGCCCAAACCTGTTTGGCTCTGTGACAAGGCTGTATGGTTACAGCGTGCAAGCAAGCCTACTTTCTATGGTAGGCGGTTAACTTTCTGTCGCATTTATGTCAGACGCTAATAGTATTTGGTGAATATAACATGAAGTTCTCTTTTATTGAAGAAATCTTCTTTCGTCTGTGCCAGCCTACTTCTGATAGCTTGCTTGTTTTGGTCAACCTGTGCTTCCTAGAGAGGAGAATTGCTTCAGTTCTTCCATTACACCGTCGTTATCAATTCTGATGTTAATATAACGTTATTCTCCTATTTCTACTATTGCCCATCGACTTCTTCTTTGCTCTATTTATCTTTAAGGTATATTTCTTACTCAAGCTTGAACAGGAGCTGTTTTCTTTGACCTCTCCACCCCTCACTTGGTGTGATGAGACTGCTGTTGGTGAAAATGTTTTAGGAGAAAACGGCGAAACCTGGGGCCAACCCATAGTTCTACTTGGGTCTAATCACAAATGGAGTCTTTGAATTCAACGTCTCCGTCTGAGGAACAGACCACCGATGACCACCACTGCCATGTGCCTATGCTCCATGAGAAAACCAAGGATCGAACCAACTTCATCCGAAGGAAGGAAGATTAGAGTTTCATGTTAAAAGACGGCTGGCTCTTGTGTCCCGTCCATCTCCTGGATGGAAGGTCATTCAGACCCATCCCTATTTCATTTTATCGATCACGTAAAGTTTACTGTGTGTGGGCCGATCATTTATATGCAGATAGAGCGATTGATCATTATGTACTATAATGACTTGATATTTCAGTCACTTTTGGGTTGTGGAACTGTCTTCTTTCCGCTGCCTTTTTCTACCTCTTGTTTCGTGGTCACTTGGTACAGCCAAGGTACACAGCCGAAGGGTATGGTAGCGTGTCAAGGGCATCGGTTGTTGGAAGGACAGGAGCAACGGACAACAACGCCTTCGCTAATAGTCTTATAGCGAGGATGACGTGTTCCGGCTACAGAACCAGCAGACTTTGTTTTATGACTTTAAATGCGCGCACTCTGCGAGCTCGGTGATTGCTGGCCTGGCCGTAATGTCAGATAACGTTCACAGGCGCCGTTTACTCTGGAGGGAAGCTTATCCATTGCAGGATGTTGTTTAAGTGTATGTATGGTGGGAGACCATTGCATTAGTTTTAGAGGTGTGATTGGCGTGGAATTGGCCACTTGGCCAGGAGTGGCAATTACGGCTTTTGGAGGGGTAACGATGTGGGTTGTGACAGTTGCTGCGTGAAGCAGAGGAGTTCATTCCACACAATCGGAGAAGCTAGTTCGGCGTCATCCGGACCACGTCGCTGCTTTCGTGAACTTCTCTCCGGAGTCGCTTGACCGACATGGTGAACAGTCGCCCTGATCACAGCATCGGCCACCACCCGAAGCAGTCGTCGGCCACGTGTACGACGACAACAGTAGTGGTATATGAATAAGTGACGTATAACTAAAGGTAGACATACAGAAAATTTGTAAGAAAAACTAGATTCAGTGTGATATATGATTTGTTGAAACTTTGAAATTTATGGTTAGGTCTTATGGGACCAAACTGCTGATGTCATCGGTTCCTAAGCTTACGCACTACTTAATCTAACTTTAACTTACGCTAAGGACAACACACACACCCATGACCGAGGGAGGACTCGAACCTCCGACGGTGGGAGCCGCGCGGACCGTGACAAGGCGCCCAGACCGCGCGGCTATGATTTGTTGTAAACAGTCTAAATCAAGCTATTACAACGTGCCATTGAAACTGGAGCATTCATTTATGGACACCCTGTATGGGACTTAGAGTATGCTCAAAAATTCTGTAGCAAATCGATGCTAACATTTCGGGTTGTAGTGCTCAAAAGGTCTTCGAGCCAGTTACGTATCTGCGAACCTTTGATAAATGTCTACAGTCGAAATAACGCAGTTTCTATGCTTTCGACCCTCAAAAAATTAAAAACCTGTCTGGTTTTCTAGGTAACCAACAAATTTCTCAAAAGTTGGCAACCTATCACTTTAACTTTTTAGCTAATTTGGTTCATATATTTTCAAAGTGATGCATCTACATTCGCATCAATGTATTTATCGGAAGTGGGGGTTTCTACTGACCTGCCATTAAGTGGCTATTGTATGATACTGGAAACTACGTAAGAATGAAAGCGCTTTGTCTATGGCAAGTCTAACGTAACAACAAGAGAGCCTGTCTGGTGAATGCGACGGTGGTAATTCTTCGCAGAGAGAAAGGGCTACGGGCCGGCTGTTTGTCTGACCTTTTCGGATGGGGTGGGCTGGGGGTGGCAGCGGGGGCGCATCGACCGCGGGGGGGGGGGAGGGGGCGGAGTGGCGGGGGAGAGGGGCAGGGAGGACGTGACGCAAAACTGCGCGCGCGCGTTTCCGATAGGCGATAGGTCAAATCAATAGCGCGTCCACATTATTTCCAAAACATTTCGCGCCCCGGAAAAGAATGCGCCCCACATGACCAAACGCTCAAAGGATGAGCAACGCTGGGTCGCCTTACATTTCGATGCACAACGTCTCCCTCGGTGTGAACTCTAAATATCTATCGGCCTCGACGACGAGATATATTGACTCACAGTTCTTCATTCAGACTCTCGAAGCTTAAACGTAAACGACTGTTCTATAAATTGCGGAGAGATGTGGATGATAGGAGTATTATAACAAATTGTAATAGAAGTAAAACGATAGAATAATTTGTAACTTATATCTTATCTCTCACTTAGATAAAACGCTGATACAGGGTGTTACAAAAAGGTACGGCCAAACTTTCCTCACACACAAAGAAAGAAAATATGTTATGTGGACATGTGTCCAGAAACGCTTACTTTCCATGTTAGAGCTCATTTTATTACTTCTCTTCAAATCACATTAATCATGGAATGGAAACACACAGCAACATAACGCACCAGCGTGACTTCAAACACTTTGTTACAGGAAATGTTCAAAATGCTCTCCGTTAGCGAGGATACATGCATCCACCCTCCGTCACATTGAATCCCTGATGCGCTGATGCAGCCCTGGAGAATGGCGTATTGTATCGCAGCCGTCCACAATACGAGCACGAAGAGTCTCTACATTTGGTACCGGGGTTGCGTAGACAAGAGCTTTCAAATGCCCCCATAAATGAAAGTCAAGAGGGTTGAGGTCAGGAGAGCGTGGAGGTCATGGAATTGGTCCGCCTCTACCAATCCATCGGTCACCGAATCTGTTGTTGAGAAGCGTACGAACACTTCGACTGAAATGTGCAGGAGCTCCATCGTGCATGAACCACATGTTGTGTCGTACTTGTAAAGGCATTTGTTCTAGCAGCACAGGTAGAGTATCCCGTATGAAAGCATGATAACGTGGTCCATTGAGGGTAGGTAGAAGATGGGGCCCAATCAAGACATCACCAACAATGCCTGCCCAAACATTCACAGAAAATCTGTGTGATGACGTGATTGCACAATTCCGTGCGGATTCTCGTCAGCCCACACATGTTGATTGTGAAAATTTACAATTTGATCACGTTGGAATGAAGCTTCATCCGTAAAGAGAACATTTGCACTGAAATGAGGATTGACACATTGTTGGATGAACCATTCGCAGAAGTGTACCCGTGGAGGCCAATCAGCTGCCGATAGCGCCTGCACACGCTGTACAAGGTACGGAAACAACTGCTTCTCCTGTATCACTCTCCATACAGTGACGTGGTCAACGTTACCTTGTACAGCAGCAACTTCTCTGACGCTGACATTAGGGTTATCGTCAACTGCACGAAGAACTGCCTCGTCCACTGCAGGTGTCCTCGTCGTTCTAGGTCTTCCCCAGTCTCGAGTCATAGGCTGGAATGTTCCGTGCTCCCTAAGACGCCAATCAATTGCTTCGAACGTCTTCCTGTCGGGGCACCTTCGTTCTGGAAATCTGTCTCGATACAAACGTACCGCGCCACGGCTATTGCCCCGTGCTAATGCATACATCAAATGGGCATCTGCCAACTCCGCATTTGTAAACATTGCACTGACTGCAAAACCACGTTCGTGATGAACACTAACCTGTTGATGCTACGTACTGATGTGCTTGATGCTAGTACTGTAGAGCAATGAGTCGCATGTCAACACAAGCACCGAAGTCAACATTACCTTCCTTCAATTGGGCCAACTGGCGGTGAATCGAGGAAGTACAGTACATTCTGACGAAACTAAAATGAGCTCTAACATGGAAATTAAGCGTTTCGGGACACATGTCCACATAACATCTTTTCTTTATTTGTGTGTGAGGAATGTTTCCTTAAAGTTTGGCGGTACCTTTTTGTAAAACCCTGTATAGCGTTCTGCCTTTCAAAGGGTACAGCTGCAACAATAAATTCAATACCTAGACAAGGATAGCCAACGGCCTTGACGCAGTTGTTGCAACGGTTCCTGTCAGATCATCGAAGTTAAGCGCTGTCGGGCTGGGCTAGCACTTCGAAGGATGACCATCCAGTCTGCCGAGCGCTGTTGGCAAGCTGGGTGCACTTAGCCCTTGTGAGGCAAACTGAGGAGCTACTTGATTGTGGAGTAGCGGCTCCGGTCTCGTAAACTGACATACGGCCGGGAGAGCGGTGTGCTGACCACATGCCTCTCCATATCCGCATCCAGTGACGCCTGTGGGCTGAGGGTGACACGGCGGCCATTCGGTACCATTGGGCCTTTATGGTCTGTTTGGGCGGAGTAGAGAAAAGCATATACAGCTTAAGTATAATTTTCAAAAATTGTGGATATTTATACTGACGTGACTTTAAATGAAAAAAACTGATATATTTTATATGGGATCTTGAGCAAATCGCTTCAACCAATTTTCTATTTAAGACTTGGAAATAATTAAGTGAGCGAGGTAACATTATTACGTAGCTACCTTTTCTAAGTCTCTTTCGGTGGCAAAAACCCATCTTCGAGGTGATCTCCCTCATATTATGAGAAAACTAAATTAAATCTCCAGCCTCAAAATACAGCTAATGATACATCTCCTAAAACAACAAGATCGTTTATCCCCGTTTCTTTCGTGCACCATTTACTCTATAAGAACTAAGTACCATCTTTTTCCACTAAACCATAACCATTTCCCATCCGCCTCTATAGCTGAGTGGTCAGCGTGACTGACCGCCTTGCGGTGGACCGACGTTCGTTTCCCGGTACTGCCAGAGATTTTTCCTTGGTGAAAGGACTGGAACGTGTTGCACTCGGCCTCGTCATGCCAGCTGCTTGACCGAAAACTTGCAGCACCAGCTCTGCTAATCGGACAACGGCCGCTACTGCGGTGTGCTGACACCCACCCGCCCATACTCCATCAATAGGACGCTCGCTGTTGGCTGATGGATGACGCAGCGGCTGGTCAGTAATGAGTTCCCCGATAGAACGAGTAGACGGAGCTTTACCCGTAGACCAACTGGCCCTTCTGTGGCCAAAATGGAGGGGTTTATCTTTGTTTTCCGTTTCCAGTGTCTCTAGGTGGGGAAGTCTATCTTCATTTCTTTTTTATAATTCGTTACGTTACAATACCTATGTTCTGCACACCCATAAAAAATTTCTAGTATATGCTACTGCCATTATTATAATTAGTGGTATTAGTAATAGGAATAATAAACTTGAAAGCTAAACCTATCCTCGGAGACATTAGACGTCATTTCACATTTTTATTAATTCACGGATTATTAAAATTCATTATAGAGATGTAAATGAATATCTATATTCTCCGCTGAGCTCAGTGTTCCTTTGAAGTAACTGTCTGATAATGAAATTACTGGAAAGGAAAAGAACTGTCCAGAAGAGTTTTGCACTTCTTAGACGATCGCGTGAAAGGTGCATGCTATGCTGCTGCCAATCCCTGCGTGCTGTTTACATGACAGTGTACGACGAAAGTAGACGCATCTGGCGGAACGGGTGCTATGCCACTGACAAGGGGACCGCGTGTATTTGTGATCACCGATTTCGCCCAAGATTATAGTGTATCCATGCCGCGGCCACAAATGAAAGAAACAGAAGTGGGAGCTGCAGATGGCTAACTGCTTAGGAAAAATAGGATTTCTGGCGTGGGTCAGGCGAGGTTTATTTTAGAATAGTTCCCAGGCAGCTGTTGGCGCCGCGGAAAGAGTACAGAACGGTAATCTGAGGGTTCAGGTACACAGTCCATGTGCTGAACCAATTTTTTATTCTGTTTTTATGTTACTTACACTGCAAATAAACCACGATAATACTCATTATATTGTATGTGATGTAATTAAACCCTATACGCAGCGGAACAAATTTCTTCTGTAACCTGACTCGTGGGGAGAATAAACAAATCCGCAATTATACGACAAGAATTATCACGATGAAAAACGATTACCATCGCGCAGTGTTAAAATGATCCCCCTCAAATGAACTCGGGTAGTGCAACCCTGCGATGTCTAATTTTATCGTCACCTTAAGAATTAGATCCGAAAGCTTCAAAACAGCTCTTATCCCATCGAGAGAGAAAAAGAAATCACAATTCGAGAAGATTGCATCAAAATATATTCCACTGTACATCACAAATATTTGGCGAAATGATGCGTTACGTTTTTATTTTGTTTTATTTTATTTTTTTGCCAAACTGCGTAGCGAGAGAGCAGCTTTTATGAATGTAAACTAAGTTTGGTTTTGATCAGAAATTTAAAAACAATTATGTAACTGTAAAAACGCGGCGTCTAAAATGTGTGCAAGATGCCGACAAATTTACTGTTGCCCCTGTTTTTTCGATGAATATTTCCCCGATACGTGTAAATCATGAACTGTGAAATAATAAAAGTACCTAATTTTATATAATAAGTTCTCCCGCACGTCTTACAATCTCTTTCTCGAAATTTATTTACAATTGCAAATTTTCCTTTGCGTGTCCTTCTCACGCCTTTTATGGAAATATTAAGAGACACAGTATAGTGAGTATTATCCCGGTTGATTCCACTGTCCCAGCCGCTACGCAGAAACTCCGTTCGCAGATAGTTTGATGAGTCTGGTAAATTTCCATGAAAGAATAGAACATTTTTGTTGCGTCATCATGGTTGATAAGCTTGATAATTCCAAATGGTTCAAATGGCTCTGAGCACTATGGGACTTAACATCTGAGGTCATCAGTCCCCTAGAACTTAGAACTACTTAAACCTAACTAACCTAAGGACATCACAAACATCCATGCCCGAGGCAGGATTCGAACCTGCGACCGGTGTGGTCGCGCGGATCCAGACTGAAGCGCCTAGAACCGCTAGGCCACACTGTGCCGGCTTGATCATTCCAAGGATCGTATAAATAGTTTCAACAATGTACAGGGTACATTCTATTATTGACAGCCGTTTGAATTGGTCAGACTTGAAAATTGAGAAAACCGAGTTTGGTGCTGTTATTAAATATTTTCATATGAAGGATTGGACTGCCGCACAAATCTAAACAGAACTGAGTGCAGTTCACGCGGAATCTGCACCATCATTGGAGACAATTTAATTTGGGATTAATTAATTTAAACGTGATCGGACAAGCACCGAAGACGAAGAGCACTCGGGCCGTCCATTTCAGGTCCCCACAAAGGAAACCGTCCGTAGCTTGTGGTCTAGAGGCTAGTGTTGCTGCCTCTGGATCACGGCGTCTCGGGTTCGATTCCCGGCAAGGTTGGGGATTTTCTCCGCCCGGGGACTGGGTGTTTGCGTTGTCCTCATCATTTCATCATCATTCATGAAAGTGGCGAGATTGGACTGAGTAAAGATTGGGAATTACTACGGGCGCTCACCAAACCAAACGTCATCATCATCACAAAGGAAACCATTGACAAAATCCATGGTATGGTAATACAAGAAATGATTCAAATGGCTCTAAGCACTATCTGAGGTCATCAGTCCCCTAGGCTTAGAACTACTTAAACCTAACCAACCTAAGGACAGAACACACATTCATGCCCGAGGCAGGGTTCGAACCTGCGACCGCAGCAGCAGCGTGGTTCCGGACTGAAGTGCCTAGAACCACTCGGTCACAGCGGCTGGTGATAATGCAAGACCGCAGAATAAAAATTCGGGAGTTTGCTGAGACTGTAGGCATCTCAGTTGAGCGAATGCATAATATCCTATTCGGAGAATTGGCTATTAGGAAGCTGTGTGCGTGGTGGGTGCCGCGATTGCTTACAGTGGACAGAAAGCGCATCCGGCACAACATTTCAACACAATGTCTCGCGATGTTTAATCGCAATCTGCAAGTCTTTTTGTGCCGATTTGTGACTGTTGATGGAACCTGAACCCATCATTACACACCAGAATCAAAACGGCATTCAAAACCATGGAGAACGGCTGCTAAATGTCCACCAAAGACGACAAAGACCAGTTTGTCAGCTGTCAAGGTGATAGTTACAGTCAACGAGAATAGGTATTTTGCAGAGTTTAACAGTACATATCATTCCAATGGGATGAAAAAAACATTTCTCTTGCCTTTTCTTTACGAGACTTTTCAAGCCACGCCCGACCCACCCCAAAATGCTAGATCTTTCCAAACGCTTGGCAGTCTGATGCTCCTACTTCCGTCACTTTCGTTTCTGACCACGACCTGAATATACCAGAAATTTGGACGGAAACAGTGATGACGTGTAGGCGCGATCCTCTTTTCAGAGCCGATGGCAGTAGTGAAGAACGCGACGAAGGACGACGTCAGAGTACGTGCAGAGTGTTGATAGTATTAACATTTTGGATAGAATGTCGAGGGAGCAAGGCAGACGTGGGTATTAAAAGTAAAATAATGGAATTGGTGCAGAAGTGAAGTTAAGGTGTACCAAAAATTTAACATGATTAATCATGTTTGTGCAGCCGATGCTAATTTTCTATATTAACATCAGGTAGCGAAAAAGAAAGGTGAACAATAATAATTTATAGCTCAAAAGGAGTAATTGAGCGTTTCTTTTAATTTTATCATCTTCCCACAAAATGTCACCATGAAAGGAGAGGCTCGCCGCTATGTGCACATAAAACGCAGCACATTATTGGCATGCTGAGGAAACCATGTCTTCAAGCGTAGAAGACGCTTCACAACACACTTTTTAACATAACGGCTATGAGATGCAGCGCTGATGAATAAATATTGCATGTCACAGATTCTCTCACTAGTGCCTCCTTCTGCATTCAGGTTCGATCACAAAAAATAACACTGTTGCGCTAATAAAACTTAATGAAACGATATTTACAGGTTCTAACCATTATTAGTCATTCTTATATTACAGAGTAAACATTCAGAAGTGATGCAACTGATTAACTGTACACGAACTGCAGGAACAATTTCACATCATCCAGTAATTGGTAGCAGTCACAGAGAAGAGTTATCGACAGTTCACGTGTCTCTCCACTGCTGACGTAAAGCCTGGCACTCAAATGATGTGTACCCCTAGGTTGTAAGAAATCAGAACAGCAAGAGGGGTCGATGAGGAGGTGCGATAGAATGATAGAACTATCGAGTTTGGACGTGCCCATGACCACACCGAGAAAGATATTGCCCGATTTGTTGCTGTATCACAGCCAGGTGTTTAACAGGTCTACATGATGTCGCAGGAGGAATGGTCAATATTCAGTCATATGACCGGAACGATCATTCGAAGCAAAAAAGTCTAGTAAATATGGGCTCTAAAATGCATAGCTTAAGATCTATAAGTACTTCTTCATCATTAATAGTGTGATACAAATCTCTTCTGCTGATTTCTCTTTGCTTTTCATATTTTGGGAGGAGGTAGTATGGACCAAAACAAGAAAAATTTGTTTAGTAACATGAGCTCTAGAATTCATACTTTTGTTCAGTAGACGAGATGTGTTTCACAGCAGCGAAGATGAGCCAGTGTTTGTAGCTCTTAAGCTATTAACTTTGTTTAGAGTACATGTATACTGAACGTTTCTTCCTTGTTTTGGTCCATACTATCACCTCTCAAAATATGAAAAGCAAAGGTTTTGCAGTTCGAAGAAATTTATTTCACTGTATCGCAGATGATGAAGTGCTCACAGCTGTTAAGGTATGCACTTTAGAGCCCTTGTTTGCTAGAGTTCTTTTGCTTTGAATGATCGTTCCTGTCATATCGCTGAATACTGACCGTTCCTACAGGGGCATCTTGTGTAAGGAATCGTGTACCATTGGTAGCCATGTAACACGGCGTAAGAAAAGTGGTCGTAAAAATACCGTAAACAGCAGTGTTTAGACGCACGTGTTACATCTTAGCAATGGCAATCATTCCTAACCAGAAAGGAATCGTTGCTGTCAGTGAATGGAGGTCCACCTTCACTGTGTTTAGTTGACATTTGGAGTCGGGTGCCTTTCAAAAGGACATTTCTGTCACAACAACACATATACTTGCATGTCTTCAGAGTGCCAAACAAAGAGGAACTGGACAGTAGGTGACTTGACGTGTGGTGCGGTCTGACGAATCGCGACTTTTCCTCTTTCCAAATGATGCAAGGCGTCGAATGCACCGACGGCCCAATGAGGCGTTTGACTTTCTGAGTGTCGAGAGAGTAGTTCAGCCAGGGGGTGAATCTGTAATGCTTTGGGTGAGTGTTTCTTAGCATTACTTGGACCCATTCATTCAGGATATCTTGAACATGAACCAGGACATTTTTTTTCAACATTCTCCTTGATCATGCGAGACTCTTTTTTCTACATATTCAGGATGAGTACGCTGTGGATAATTTCATTCTCCACGCTGTATTCTCAAGGATACAAGCATACGTTCGAGGTTCGACCGATACTGATGTACCCAATCTCACCTGGCCCGCTAAATCGTAGGAATACGTATACTCGCCTAGTACAGTAACCCAACGAGACATATTCATCAATGCCTTGATGCAGCTGGCGATGACATATTTTAAGAAGCTTTTAGACATTCATCCTCGTCCTATTAGTGCCATTAACAAGGCTAAAGAGGATGGTAGCTTGATGTCTGCTTGGATGACAAATTGTTATCCCTTGTGCTTATTATTACTATTACAAGGTCCAGTCACATTAACGTGACGACCACCTATGTTCGACGTCAACGTACAATAGCCACTCACAGTGACACATTCGCAGCACTATCAGTGGAGGGTACATAAAGCGTGTCAGTGGGACGTGTCAAACAGTGTAGTCGTTGGCGTAATGCGGAAACTGTGCGATTTATTTAACGTCCAAAAGGGCATGATCATTGGCTTTCGGGTCAAGGATGGAAGCATTTGCTCAACGGCTAAGTCTGTAAACTGTTCGCGAATAGACGTGCAACTCTTGAGCAACTGGTCGCCCAAATGAAGCAAGGGGCTACCAATTGTATCTCCTCAACGGCCGTTCACCAAACATTGTTGCGTATCGGCACCCGCAGCAAAGGCCTGGTGTATGCACCCATAACGACTGTTGTCAATCGGCTAGAAATTGCACGCCAGGACAGCAACTGGACGCCCACTGAGGGGTGACAGGTTGCTTTTTCCAGATGAATCACGTTTCAGCCCCATCGGGCAGATGGCCGTTGGCCTGTACGGCGTGAAACATCTGAAAGCAAATATCCAGCAACAATCATCGGAAGGGTCCATGCCGGAAGAGGGAGTGTTATGGTCTGGAGAATGTTTTCGTGGCATTTCCGGGGTGATCTTGTCATTCTGAAAGGCACAAAGTGATCAACATAACTATGCCTCCATCGTTGGTACCATGTCCAATCCCATATGCAGTTTGTTTTCCCTCGGCATGATGACAACTATCAGCAGGACAATGCAACGTGTCCCACAGCTGTCAGTGTACGTGCGTGGTTTGAAGAGCACCGGGATGGGTTTACCACAGTCCCATCGCCACCAAACTCCCCAGATTTAGACCCAGTCGAGAATCTGTGGGACCACCTGGTTGGGGCTATATGCGCCATGGATCATCAGCCAAGAAATCTAGTGCAGCTAACCTCGGCTTTAGAGTCAGTATGGTTCCAGAGCCCTGTAGGTGCCTTCCAGAACCTCACTGCCTCTCTCCCTGGACGTCTCGTAGCGGCCCGCGCTGCAAACGGTGGCTATTCAGGCTTTTGACAGGTGGTCACATTAATGTGACTGCACAACGTATTATTAGTTCCTAGTGAGTACCATAATTTCGAATGACCGTAGATGTACAGAACGTCTTCCCACGCCAGTTATTAACGTTATCCATACTATTTATAATCTTTTCCTTACAGGTAAATTTCGCCGTTATGTCATTTTCGAAACTCACTGTTCGCTCTTATTGTGTTAAGATAATCCTTAATGTCTCTCTTCCTTCGGCTTATAACGTTTAATTCGGATCTTCCTTATTCCTCGTGAGGTATGCTAATGTATGCAGGCTCTCTAGTCGAATTACCGCACAATAATGCCTGCGCTTGGAGTTAAACGACACCTCTGAAAAAGTGAATAATGCTTCTACCAAAATTTTTGATATAAGATACGTGACACGTAGCCAAGTGAAATGTAAAACCGGAATAAGCCGGTTTCTTTTGGACGGTTACTTCCGTTCCACTGATGAACGAATAGCATCTTACTTCCACAAAGACATTCGTATTGACATATTTTATTACCCGACCGGTGTTTTGGTTTAGCTCATAATATCCTTTATTCTACGATGATGGGATAAGGTAAACTTGAGTTGAGATGTGTCTTTTTGGAAATAACGTCGTTCATGAAATTTATGCAAACTATAGGTAGCACAGAATATGCACAAGAACCACACGGGAAAAATAAGGATGGAAGACTAAGAACGAAGTGCTCCAACTAGGAAGGATGTTAGGCAGGGGTATAGTTTTTCGACCGTTTGTTAAATAAATACATCGAAGAAGAGAAGAGTTCATGAATAAAGTCAAAATTCAGGATGTAACATTTGCTTTATTTAAATGTGTTGTTAGTAGAACTGATAACCTATTAACGTTAACTTCAGTGATTTGAAATTACTAAACAGGTGTTGCAAGACTGCTGTATAAGTATTTTGTAATTAGCAATTTATTATTTATTGTATTGTTATACGTATAACAATGTGCAATAGTCCAAACTCTGAACGTCTGCTCTCTACTTGATGAAACAATAACTTATAGTAAAGGAAAGGGTGATACTGGACCACCGCAATGGAGAAACGATTGCTCCTTTTAATTTAACCCTTTTTTCCTTATCGTTTCCGTATCTGGAACACCTTTCTTTAGGGAACATGCGCAATAGGTTGACCGTAGTGGACACTGTCGTTAGATGGTACACCTTTAGCCTTGTGTTTTCTGTTTTTTGGAACGCCTTTTCTCTGGGCGAGGAGTGCGACTGGTGGACAGAAGACGACATAGTAACTAACAGGCACTAATTGAGTTAAGTTCACATAATAATTCACTGTACAAAAAGCAGATCTTTGTGCTTAAGAATGGTGCAGCTATGGAGGTAGGTGATGATCAGCATTTTTTGCAGTAGAAATTCGTCTCATGTAAACTGTAGCCAGCGATGCAAAATATTTCCTGTCAAAATTCTGTGCTGCAGTAATTGCACCTCCGTTTGCATCAAGAATGGTTTCAAGAGGTAGGCAATATGTGATGCTTTGTCTATCGATGTAATAGAAGATGTAAATTCATTGTGAAATCACAGTCACACTGTACTCTCAACAGGACTGTGTCTAAAAGGCAAACTATTGACATTTTATTTCGTTATTAGTACTGTTCTGGGAGAGACAGACATTTTGGAAAGTGTGGTGATTTTTTTAGAAAAAATGTAGTAAGAATTTATAACAAATGAAGTAACATTCTTTTACAAGTACCTTACAATCATTTTTTGCTTAAATTAGTGAGTTTGTTCATAAATAACTTTTCTGTTACCAGTCACGATTTTCTATGTATACAGTCTTCAGAAGGAAAACACTCAAGGTAAGGTTGTGCTGGTTCCTGGTCCAGTTGTAAATACTGGCGCTGTGTCTTAGTGGGCTGATATAAGCTATCAAAACGGTAACTTAGGTAGCGTTGTTGTGCAGTGTTAAATGTTGATTCTAAATAGATCAACCCTCTCAAATTCCTATAAATGCTCCAGAGTAAATACGATAACCTTAACAATAGTCAAACAGGTTTACACTCGATTAGATTTTATTATCAAATTCAGTTTACGTAAAAACAGTTCTCGAAATGTAATTTTTATTACTCTTTGCGAGTCAATACTTTAGAAGCTACGACAACCACTCAAGTCACGCAGTTTAGCAGGCGCGATCACTGCTCGTAAAATAGGCGAGAAATTCACGATGTTTAGAGAATAGTTTACAGTATCAACGATAAGATTAAGAGATGAAATTTCTGTCCTCAGTGAAAGTGAAGAAGTAGATCAGGGACCTTTAGATGGAATGAACAGTATGATGAGCACACGTGCAATGTTTCCCCAACTTATATGCACTACTTAATCTAGACAATGGCTGCCGGAGGTTTTTAACACCAATTCTCCCAACACCGACTACTCCAATTATTTTGGTCGCCATACTCACTATAAAAAAATGATTCAAATGGCTCTGAGCACTATGGGACTTAACATCTGAGGTCATCGGTCCCCTAGAACTTAGAACTACTTAAACCTAACTAACCTAAGGACATCACACACATCCATGCCCGAGGCAGGATTCGAACCTGCGACCGTAGCGGTCTCGCGGTTCCAGACGGAAGCGCCAGGAACCGCTCGGCCACACTGGCCAGCTCACTATAAAAGATTCACCCCGTGAGACAAGGGGAATTACTCTAAACATAAATTTGGCAGATGCGAAGACACAGGCAGAGATGGCATTCCTGGCTCATAGAAATTTACCAGTATGAAACATAAGCTTTATTTTAACGAAGATCTTTCTGAGATTGTTTGTCTTGAAGCACAGTGGATCATGGACTATTTGAAAACCAGAAGAGAAGAGGATTGAAGCTTTTGAGATGTGGTGCAATCGAATGATCTTGAAAATTACGTTGATTGATGATATAAGAAATGAGATGTTCCGGAGAACTGGCCAGGAGCGAAACATGTGGATAACACTTAAAACAAGAAGGGTCAGAATGACAGGATATATGTTGAAACGTCAAAGGATAACTTTCAATGGTACCTGAGGGAGCTGTAGGGGGAGACAGAGATTGGAATATATCAAACAAATGATTGAGGACATTGGTTGCAAGTGCTATATTGAGATGAAGGGGAACAGGAGACGACTTCTTAGCGGACCGCATCAAACCAGACTGAAGACAAATGACTCAAATAAAAAGAAGCACCATGCATCCAAAATGTTTACCACGGAAGACTGTTTACTTTGGAATAGTCTGTATACTAACCCAGTCCGCATCGATGAAAATACTACCTTTATTCTAAAGGAACAAGTCGGCTGTCATTAGTAAGTATTATTTGTATGGCGTATTAATGCGTCACTGTTTCCCGATCGTGAATTAAATGCTTCCGCTGTAAGCAGATTCATTCAACTCAGTGACAGTGGACGAGCAATTTATTATGTTTTAAATCGGAACTGAATATGCTACAGAATTCTACTGGAGATAGAAGTGTGTGTCAGAGGACACTATTCATGTGAATAGAGTCTGCTGTCTTTGCGAAGGTGTATTTGATCTGAGCTCCTGCCAATCACTGGAAATTTTATCTGCTGAAGAAAGTATCAGTAAATTTGGGATTAGAAATGAGCCAGTTTACTTGGAAATTCCATAAAGAGCTGATGTGGACTCCGTCAGACCCTTTCGACTTATAGCAATTCCAGCTGATTTTTGAACCACTGGAATTGATATCTACTTTACTCATATTTTCGCTGTCATGGCAAACGAATAGAGGCAGCATTTCTAGAAACATCTGAAACAGAATTCAGCATTTTTGGTTTTCTTTTGCTGCTGCTTGTAGTAGTTCACATCTTATTAATGAGTGGCTGCACGCTGCGAGGCCGTACTGAAAAGTAATGCCTCCAAATTTTTTATGTGAAAACTATTAAAGCTATTTAAATAAAGCAAACGTTATTAACACTCTACAGATATATTCTTCATGTCTGCACATTTATTTCTCAAGGTAGTCACCCTCGCGCCACACACACATCTCCCAACTAGAGACAATTTTTTGATACCGTCATTGTAGAATGTTTAACTTCGTTGCCGGAACCAAAAAGTTACATCTGCTTGTACCGAGTCGTCACTATCAAAGTGAAGTCCTCGAAGGTGTTCTTTAAGTTTTGGAAACAGTTGAAAATTGGATGGTGCCAAGTCGGGACTGCATGCACAATGATCGATGACAGTGAACCCAAGGCGTCGGATTGTTGTAGATGTCGCATCGCTCTTCTGTTATGGCACTGTCTTCCTGAAGAAGAGGATGCTCCGTGTGTGGACGAACGCTTCGAACTCGAAACTCGATCACAGCCCATAGTGAAATCGAGCACTGACCGCGCTTCCGCGCCTTCTTCACCAATTACCTACACGCGATCTTTACGTCACCCCCGCTCAGCTGGATGGTGCCGCACGCCGACAACACTCCCGCCCCCCTGACATCTGAGACTCTCCGCGCCTCCTTTCTTTTATGCGCTATACCAGAGCACGCTGCTCATTCCCCCAACTCTGCTGTCTATTGTTTCACACCTCTTAGCTAACTTCAGTATTACTGTTATTTTTTTCCGATACATTTTTCATAAAGACTTTTGCTCGCCTTGTTCGAGTGTAATGTCTCGTGTTCATTCCGCCGGAAATATGTCTTTTCTGTTGTATTTATGCTTGTACCAATAAAGATATTTTGTTTATTTACCCTGTTCCCGGTAAAAAAATAAAAAAATGAACCTAGAAGGGAGTGATTCAGGGATGGGAAAGGGGGGGGGGCATTGTGGCCAAGCGTCGGGTTTCGACCCCTGCCCACCTTGTCTCCACCAGCTCAGAACTGACCACTCTTCTCTTTTTTATTTTTTTTAAAAAACGCAACTGCCTAGCAAACAGGAGATTCTGGGTTCGAGTCCCAGTCCAGCACACATTTTCACTCGCCGACGCTGATTCCGCACAAAGTTACGAGGCAACTGATATCATTAGTTACTTCCCTTCCTAAATAAATGTACCGGGTGATCAAAAAGTCAGTATAAATTTGAAAACTGAATAAATCACGGAATAATGTAGATAGAGAGGTACAAATTGAGACACATGCTTCGAATGACATGGGGTTTTATTAGACCAGAAAAAAAATACAAAAGTTCAAAAAATGTCCGGCAGATGGCGCTTCATCTGATCATAATAGCAATAATTACTAAGATAAAGCAAAGATGATGTTCTTTACAGGAAATGCTCAAAATGTCCACCATCATTCCTCAACAATAGCTGTAGTCGAGGAATAATGTTGTGAACAGCTCTGCAAATCATGTCCGGAGTTGTGGTGAAGCATTGGCATCGGATGTTGTTTTTCAGCATCCCTAGAGATGTCGGTCGATCACGATACACTTGCGACTTCGGGTAACCCCAAAGCCAATAATCGCACGGACTGAAGTCTGGGGACCTGGGAGTCCAAGCATGACGAAAGTGGCGGCTGAGCACACGATCATCAACAAACGACGCGCGCAAGAGATCTTTCACGCGCCATCTGTCGGACATTTTGTGAACTTTTTTTGTTTTAATAAAACCCCATGTCATTCCAAGCATGTGTGTCAATTTTTACCTCTCTATCTACATTATTCCGTGGTTTATTAAGTTTTCTAATTTATACTGACTTTTGATCACCCTGTATATTAAACATTTTGCTTGCATGATACTCTGCAGGTTGCGTACGTTTCACAAATAACATTTCGTAGCCTTCAGAGGGGCACATTACACACCAAAGCTTTGTATTTGGGTTTTTGTTATACTGTTTGTACTACGGTTGCTGTGAAGATCTAACGCGTAGGTAAGTTATTACATTTTTCATAAAGTCCGTAACTCTCTTAATGGTGTTTATATATCTTACCAAAAGCACGATAATGCAATTAATTAATCCAACTGACATGAAAATACGTTTTTTATTCTCTGGTGATGGGAACGGTTCGGACATCTGTCGGATACAAAAATGGTTTGGACGCACCTGGAAAGTATTTCTTTCAAAATGACATGCCGTCCACAAATGGATACTGATGTCATAGCATTTACGTGGCTGTACGAGAATCCAACATTCACTTCATATCGGTATTACAAATGTTATTTCATGTGACCTGATTTAGTAGTGTAGTCTGACACCCAGCTTTTTATTGTTGGTAGGTATGGTGTAAGAGGCTGTGAGACTTATGGGCGAAGTTGTTAATTTTAATTTAAGCGTCATATTTACTCATAATTGTAATGTTTGCTTCCTTGAGGCAGCTGCCGATTTCGGTTTACGATTTCTCAAATGTTTAGCTGTTACATGAGCATTCATTCCAGCTATAGTTATTATTTTGTTCCGATTTCATTTGCAGCTCCACAGATATAACATGAATTATAGATACCAGCTTGAGGGTTTATCTCATCTTTTTATTTATTAAGATGGTGTATTAAATTAATTACAGAAACTTACTTAAGGGATTACCTCATGTTTTTATTTATTGAAATGATGATCCTCTTAGGTCCCTTTCTGCAGGTTACAAACATCACATACACAGAATGTTTAAAAATGTGTGTAACATTATAGGAAAGGTAGTACTTAACAAAACAAGAAAGATAAATCCAACAAAAATGGGTTGAGAAGCGCATACTTTCTGAGATATGAACTCCTGTTCATACCAGGGGGCTCAATGTGACATCCATTTAAGACATTCGGTCAAGGGAAGTGCAAATCCATCAATAGCATTGCAAACATCAGACCTTCAGAATAAGGAATGACGCACTCTCAGAACCATAGGACTGGTTCACGAGTAGCATCCATTCATTCAAACGTATCTCTGTTGCTAAGGGTCGCACGCTAGTTCCAGTATTCTCGTCCACTAAATGTAACACACTCCATCATAGGCGAGTGGACTGTGCGAGGTCTTCCACTGTTAACTTTTGGTGTACTAGAGAAACTCTTCCCTCCAAAGATTAAAGAATTGGCCGAAAAGCTAATCAGATGGTACTCTGCGACATGGATATTTTTATGCGCACAAGATACAGGCTTGAACATTACGTTTATGCTAAACCGTAGCATAAAATCATACCCACAATATCACTTATGAGGTAGTAGTGGCAATGAGAAAAGAAAATATACTGAACCATTCATATCAACAAACAGCACAATAACGGTAAGCACAAAAGTGAAGTCACTTATGTAAGTAGGTAATACACTACGGTACATACTCAGCCCCACGAGACTATTTTTGCAAAATAACACACACCAACACAACTGAAACTAAAACATCACACACAAGTCGAACTTGATAACGGTCTGCAGATTACATAACCTTCAGACTAATTTTTACCTAAAGTACTGCGATGCAGAAAGACTTCAAAGCACACTGCTGATATTGCTGACAGAGAGCCAGTGCAATGACTGCACTAATACTCAAAACCAAAAGTCTTTCAGGGCTTCTGCGAAGAAGCGTTCTGATCTCAGAGAGTGTTTCTAGAGCCTTGTTCATTTTACTTTTTTGGTAAGTGCTACAATAATTCAGAATATTTGACAAATTTATTTTTACACCCTGTATACTTGTGAAAAACGGCCTTGCCGCAGTGATGACACAGGTTTCCGTCAGATCACCGAAGTTCAGCGCTGTCGGGCTTGGCTAGCACTTCGATGAGTTACCGTCTGCTGAGTGCTGTTGGCAAGGTGATCTCAGCTCCTGTGAATCCAATTGAAGAGCTACGTGGTTGAGCAGTAGCGGCACCGTTCACGAAAATGACAACGTCCGGGAGAGTGGTGTGCTGACCAGATGCCTCTCCGTACCCGCATCTGGTGACACATAAGGCCTGAGTACGACACGGTGGCCGTTCGGTACCGTTCGATCTTCAAGGCCTGTTCGGACCGTGTTTGTTTGTTACATGAGTAAAAAAATGGTTCAAAGGGCTCTGAGCACTATGGGACTTAACTTCTGGGGTCATCAGTCCCCTATAACTTATAACTACTTAAACCTTACTAACCTAAGGACATCACACACATCCATGCCAGAGGCAGGATTCGAACCTGCGACCGTAGCGGTCGCGCGGTTCCAGACTGTAGCGCCTACAACCGCTCAGCCACTCCGGCCAGCTTACATGAGTAAAAGTGTGTTATAAGATGTCCCACTGCTTCGGTTCTCACGTAGTTCCCCTTCCCTATAATCTGCAAATTGTCATGAAATATTTGACATTGTGTATTCTACAGGGTGTTACAAAAAGGTACGGCCAAACTTTCAGGAAACATTCCTCACACACAAATAAAGAAAAGATGTTATGTGGACATATGTCCGGAAACGCTTAATTGCCATGTTAGAGCTCATTTTAGTTTCGTCAGAATGTACTGTACTATCCTCGATTCACCGCCAGTTGGCCCAATTGAAGGAAGGTAATGTTGACTTCGGTACTTGTGTTGACATGCGACTCATTGCTCTACAGTACTAGCATCAAGCACATCAGTACGTAGCATCAACAGGTTAGTGTTCATCACGAACGTGGTTTTGCAGTCAGTGCAATGTTTACAAATGCGGAGTTGGCAGATGCCCATTTGATGTATGCATTAGCACGGGGCAATAGCCGTGGCGCGGTACGTTTGTATCGAGACAGATTTCCAGAACGAAGGTGCCCCGACAGGAAGACGTTCGAAGCAATTGATTGGCGTCTTAGGGAGCACGGAACATTCCAGCCTATGACTCGAGACTGGGGAAGACCTAGAATGACGAGGACACCTGCAGTGGACGAGGCAGTTCTTCGTGCAGTTGACGATAACCCTAATGTCAGCGTCAGAGAAGTTGCTGCTGTACAAGGTAACGTTGACCACGTCACTGTATGGAGAGTGATACAGGAGAAGCAGTTGTTTCCGTACCTTGTACAGCGTGTGCAGGCGCTATCGGCAGCTGATTGGCCTCCACGGGTACACTTCTGCGAATGGTTCATCCAACAGTGTGTCAATCCTCATTTCAGTGCAAATGTTCTCTTTACGGATGAGGCTTCATTCCAACGTGATCAAATTGTAAATTTTCACAATCAACATGTGTGGGCTGACGAGAATCCGCACGGAATTGTGCAATCACGTCATCACACAGATTTTCTGTGAATGTTTGGGCAGGCATTGTTGGTGATGTCTTGATTGGGCCCCATCTTCTACCTACCCTCAATGGAGCACGTTATCTTGCTTTCATACGGGATACTCTACCTGTGCTGCTAGAACATATGCCTTTACAAGTACGACACAACATGTGGTTCATGCACGATGGAGCTCCTGCACATTTCAGTCGAAGTGTTCGTACGCTTCTCAACATCAGATTCGGTGACCGATGGATTGGTAGAGGCGGACCAATGCCATGACCTCCACGCTCTCCTGACCTCAACCCTCTTGACTTTCATTTATGGGGGCATTTGAAAGCTCTTGTCTACGCAACCCCGGTACCAAATGTAGAGACTCTTCGTGCTCGTATTGTGGACGGCTGCGATACAATACGCCATTCTCCAGGTCTGCATCAGCGCATCAGGGATTCAATGCGACGGAGGGTGGATGCATGTATCCTCGCTAACGGAGAGCATTTTGAACATTTCCTGTAACAAAGTGTTTGAAGTCACGCTGGTGCGTTCTGTTGCTGTGTGTTTCCATTCCATGTTTAATGTGATTTGAAGAGAAGTAATAAAATGAGCTTTAACATGGAAAGTAAGCGTTTCCGGACACATGTCCACATAACATATTTTCTTTCTTTGTGTGTGAGGAATGTTTCCTGAACACCCTGTATATTGCACCATATGTTAAGGTTTCTTACCATTCCATTCACGAATAAAAGTATGAGACTATTTGTACGCCGCTGTGCCCGCTGTTAATTACGTAATTTCGTCTGCAGGATAGATACAAAGGGGGCAAAACAATATTCGTAGTTCTAACCATAAAGGTGGTTATTGAAGTTTTCTAAAGAGGTTGTGGCGAGGTGCATGGCGTCTGTCTTCGATAGCCTTCCAGTTGATATTTCTCAGAATTTCTGTTAAACTCTCCCGCCAGCAAACAGGCCTGTGACCAATACTGTCGCTCTTTCTTGTGTACGCTCGAAGACCAATATTAGTCCAACGTGGTATGGGTTCCATCCACTTCAGCAGTATTCAAGTACGGGCAGGAAAAGAGTTTTGCATGCAATATCCTTTCTAGATAAACTGCTGTTTCCCATGATGAATTCCGACCTCTCACCTGCTTTAGCTAAAGTTGAGCTATCTGCTGTCATTGATGGATAACATGAACAGCAACAATCCTATTATACTCCTATTATACCCTCCTGATGCACATCAAAAATTACTTCAGTGCCTGTATGTGACTCTCCATCGAGGATAACGCGTTGCATGCTTCGTACCAGGGAATTTAATCACAGCCCCAGTGATATAACTACAATATAATATTACTCTATTGTGGAATGCACTGCCGGCCGCGGTGGTCTCGCGGTTCTAGGCGCGCAGTCCGGAACCGTGCGACTGCTACGGTCTCAGGTTCGAATCCTGCCTCGGGCATGGATGTGTGTGATGTCCATAGGTTAGTTAGGTTTAAGTAGTTCTAAGTTCTAGGGGACTAATGACCACAGCAGTTGAGTCCCATAGTGCTCAGAGCCATTTGAACCATTTTTTTTTTTTTTGGAATGCACTGCTTATGATGAAATAAATGTTATGGCTACTAGAAAGTGATGTGGCTGTTTCTGTCTTCGTAAATACTTGAGGTAGCACTGTAAACCAGGTGAACGTTTTATAAACTCCCGGCACGAAAGTGCAAGAGGTGGAAATGTTATTCCTAATATATATAGTCCCCTTGAGTGTGACAGTATTACATTGAAAGGGGAAGGTCGCCTAGTGAAGGTTCCAGTGAAAACGTTAGCCCACATCATCATCTGCAAACACAGTGAGGCTTATCCTGACCGGTGCTGAAGAGAAAATTCAAACAAGAGACTTGGTTTTCCTGTCTGTAACAAGTAGTTGAATTGAGGGCATGTAACCTACTAGGATCTTCTGAATTCATTTCAGATTTGTAATACTATAACTACTTGTGTGCAGTTGTCATCTACTTTATTTGAAGAGAGAGTTAGTATGGCTTCTCTCCAAGATATGTGCGATGTGTTAATGTACCTTAGTTAGTTATACTCCCGTCCTGGAGTGATAGGCAACCATTGCAGCATGATGTCATTGTGTAAATTCAGGGAATTTCGATATATTTGCATCAAACGTCTAGTGTGTGATAGATCACGTCACGGGAAACAACTTTTGTTAGAAACAGAATGTTCGCCGACACTTCCTGGCGACGCTAATCGTCTTTTATTTTTGGTTAAGCCCTTGAGAGGTGGAAGGGCGTAGGTACTCTGTGGTGTACATAAGCTGAATGTGTTGCCTATAGTTCAGTCATCTGCTCCGTGTGAAAGGTGCTAGGGCAGACCAAATTAACGTTCATGATTCACTTCTAAACTATCTTTCTCCACTGAGAGAAACTTGTTCCTAAGGTTTTCTTGTTGAACATCACTCTATAAATTTACTAGGGTGGTTAGTATGCAGATGCAACACACCTAGATTGTGGACCTTACTAGTTCAGTGAAATCTCGTCGTTCCTGGGACAGCGAATTAAATAAAATGAATCTTTGTGTCACCTGAAAGCGACTATGAACATTTTGTGTCTGACAAAAGTTGTTCCCCATGTTGTGAAATATGGCCCTAGACATTTGATACAAAGACTTTGAAACACGCTGTATACGGCGCCGGCGCCTAGGCTGGCTCTTGTGACCCCTTTGTCAGTACCCCGTAGTTCGTCCGATACGGCCATCAGTTTAACTGCCCTATCTTTGCCAGAAATTCTGCTTTTTGTGACTCCCGTTCTTTTCCGCACAAGGCGGAACAGTTATAAGCGTTCGAGAACTCGTGATGTGAACTTTTATTCCTCTCTATATTTATCTTACTGGTCTTAGTTTTCATCATCCGAAAGGCCTCGACTGTCCCTAAATATCAACTCTCAATAAACGTTAGCAGTGCCATCTTCCTGTCCCTCACTACAAAGCGGAAGATTACTGTCGCTGACAAATAGACAGTTTGAAGAATCCAGTTAATTGTTACGCAGCTGTACACGGCCAACAAAAGAATTAAAGCACACTAGAACGTTATTTCCAATTTTTGTTGGAAAATCAACGAAATCAACGTAACATAACTTCCTATTATAGTTTACTGTTTTGTCCGATCCGTGCACCTTCAATTATTCGCTGTGTTCTTGAAAATTGAAGCAACTATAAAATTACAACAGTTTTAAGTCTCTAATTTGGTTTCATAAATTTTTCTCATAAATCTCAACATTAGAATAAAATTTCTAAGAAATAAAATTCATGCGGTGAGTCGTGCATTTTTCATATTTGCAAATGTGTAACAATCCATAAGGGATTTAGCTTTATTCTGGTTATTTAAGAAATTGTTTCGATGTCACTTCAAGAGCCTAAATCAAAAGGAATTAAATATGTATTGTTTCTATGGTTGTTGTTGTCTATCGAGTTTCTCTTGCTGTTGGAATATTTGCAGGTTTGCGTGTACAGAACTAGATAGAGAGATTTTTGTTGCATGTTGCCTTTCACGTTACAGGTAGATTTCGACGTGAAAGACTTTTTCAGAAGTTCTGCAAGTAAAGGTTGCAAATAAAAGGAAAAGTGGCTTTAACGTGCGCCAGAAGCCTTAGAGAGAGCTGCGTGCGTTGTATCGGACTAGGAATTTATATGGGTTACACCGGTCGCTGTCTACAGACTAAAGCTTGTAATTGGATCAATCCACCTCTCGCACAACTCGGGGTCAGTACGTATTTGATTCTGAATCAGTTCAGCTGAGAAGCGTGTGGAATCGGTGAAGACACAGACTGCTGTTGAAAACAAGCACTTTCTTGTGAGTGGAACAAGAGACAGCTGTCCTCCAAAACTTGTAGCCTGGAGCAATAATTTCTAAAGCGTTCTCGGTACTTTTAATGACTTCGCATTAAGTTTCCCGATCATGGGTTATTAAAATTTATCCTGCAGTTATTCCATTTAGTTTTTACTTACTTGGTAAATCCCAAAACGATGTATAAAAGTAAAGTAGTTCTTGAATATCGAATGAAACAACAAGCTTATTGTTACCAGTAAAGGTTTATTTATTTCCACAACATGTTTCGAAGGCTTAAATCTCAATCGCCAGGTGGATTTATGTAGATTAATACGGCACGTATGGTTGTGTTATGAGTCTGCAGTAACGTGTGACACTGTCTACTGGGGAGGGAAAAATCCACTGTTTCAGAATATGGCTCGTAAGCCACAAAAATATGAGCCATGTTCTGAAATAGTGTTTTCTATTTCTCTATTAGACAGTGCCACAGGTTACTCCGAAGTTGGTTCGTTGATTCGTGGTCTGCTGCTTCTGTCGCGGATGATAATGCCGACTCTTTGCTTGAATCTACGCCGACTGATTTTATTATATCTTCAGTTCCCCCGTTCGTCAGAGTATCTCTTCTCCAGCAGTCATCACACACCGTTTTGGGTGACACAGGGCCTTTCAAGTATTTTACTATGTGTGACATCTAATACCATAGGAATTAAAAAAGTGGTCCAATGATTCGGGTTTTTGTCTGATAACGCCGAGGTCCCGAAATCGAACCAAGGCGACCATTTAAAATTTTTTTCTGGTGCAAAGTTCTGGGAGGAGGTCCATTCTGCCTTGTGGAGCCAACTGTTTGAATATAAAAGCAGCGAAATTGGTGCGCAAGTCACAGAAGTAGCGTTACATGTACATCTACATCTACATCTACATTCATACTCCGCAAGCCACCCAACGGTGTGTGGCGGAGGGCACTTTACGTGCCACTGTCATTACCTCCCTTTCCTGTTCCAGTCGCGTATGGTTCGCGGGAAGAACGACTGTCTGAAAGCCTCCGTGCGCGCTCTAATCTCTCTAATTTTACATTCGTGATCTCCTCGGGAGGTATAAGTAGGGGGAAGCAATATACTCGATACCTCATCCAGAAACGCACCCTCTCGAAACCTGGCGAGCAAGCTACACCGCGATGCAGAGCGCCTCTCTTGCAGAGTCTGCCACTTGAGTTTATTAAACATCTCCGTAACGCTATCACGGTTACCAAATAACCCTGTGACGAAACGCGCCGCTCTTCTTTGGATCTTCTCTATCTCCTCCGTCAACCCGATCTGGTACGGATCCCACACTGATGAGCAATACTCAAGTATAGGTCGAACGAGTGTTTTGTAAGCCACCTCCTTTGTTGCTGGACTACATTTTCTAAGCACTCTCCCAATGAATCTCAACCTGGTACCCGCCTTACCAACAATTAATTTTATATGATCATTCCACTTCAAATCGTTCCGCACGCATACTCCCAGATATTTTACAGAAGTAACTGCTACCAGTGTTTGTTCCGCTATCATATAATCATACAATAAAGGATCCTTCTTTCTATGTATTCGCAATACATTACATTTGTCTATGTTAAGGGACAGTTGCCACTCCCTGCACCAAGTGCCTATCCGCTGCAGATCTTCCTGCATTTCGCTACAATTTTCTAATGCTGCAACTTCTCTGTATACTACAGCATCATCCGCGAAAAGCCGCATGGAACTTCCGACACTATCTACTAGGTCATTTATATATATTGTGAAAAGCAATGGTCCCATAACACTCCCCTGTGGCACGCCAGAGGTTACCTTAACGTCTGTAGACGTCTCTCCATTGATAACAACATGCTGTGTTCTGTTTGCTAAAAAATCTTCAATCCAGCCACACAGCTGGTCTGATATTCCGTAGGCTCTTACTTTGTTTATCAGGCGACAGTGCGGAACTGTATCGAACGCCTTCCGGAAGTCAAGAAAAATAGCATCTACCTGGGAGCCTGTATCTAATATTTTCTGGGTCTCATGAACAAATAACGCGAGTTGGGTCTCACACGATCGCTGTTTCCGGAATCCATGTTGATTCCTACATAGTAGATTCTGGGTTTCCAAAAACGACATGATACTCGAGCAAAAAACATGTTCTAAAATTCTACAATAGATCGACGTCAGAGATATAGGTCTATAGTTTTGCGCATCTGCTCGACGACCCTTCTTGAAGACTGGGACTACCTGTGCTCTTTTCCAATCATTTGGAACCCTCCGTTCCTCTAGAGACTTGCGGTACACGGCTGTTAGAAGGGGGGCAAGTTCTTTCGCGTACTCTGTGTAGAATCGAATTGGTATCCCGTCAGGTCCAGTGGACTTTCCTCTGTTGAGTGATTCCAGTTGCTTTTCTATTCCTTGGACACTTATTTCGATGTCAGCCATTTTTTAGTTTGTGCGAGGATTTAGAGAAGGAACTGCAGTGCGGTCTTCCTCTGTGAAACAGCTTTGGAAAAAGGTGTTTAGTATTTCAGCTTTACGCGTGTCATCCTCTGTTTCAATGCCATCATCATCGCGGAGTGTCTGGATATGCTGTTTCGAGCCACTTACTGATTTAACGTAAGACCAGAACTTCCTAGGATTTTCTGTCAAGTCTGTACATAGAATTTTACTTTCGAATTCACTGAACGCTTCTCGCATAGCCCTCCTTACGCTAACTTTGACATCGCTTAGCTTCTGTTTGTCTGAGAGGTTTTGGCTGCGTTTAAACTTGGAGTGAAGCTCTCTTTGCTTTCGCAGTAGTTTCCTAACTTTGTTGTTGTACCACGGTGGGTTTTTCCCGTCCCTCACCGTTTTACTCGGCACGTACCTGTCTAAAACGCATTTCACGATTGCCTTGAACTTTTTCCATAAACACTCAACATTGTCAGTGTCGGAACAGAAATTTTCGTTTTGATCTGTTAGGTGGTCTGAAATCTGCCTTCTATTGCTCTTGCTAAACAGATAAACCTTCCTCCCTTTTTTTTATATTCCTATTAACTTCCATATTCAGGGATGCTACAACGGCCTTATGATCACTGATTCCCTGTTCTGCACTTACAGAGTCGAAAAGTTCGGGTCTGTTTGTTATCAGTAGGTCCAAGATGTTATCTCCACGAGTCGGTTCTCTGTTTAATTGCTCGAGGTAATTTTCGGATAGTGCACAAGGTGACACCAGACATTTTAATTTTTAGAAGTAAAAGCATCATCCTTTACTTATTCAGGTTACTGAGATGCATCACGTATTACGACTACGATTTTTTGTAAGATTCCAGATACGTCCCATAAGATTTTGTTCTAGATGGTATGGTGACAGTAGGTAGTCCGAGTTTTCATTTTGTAGTCATAGAAGAGAAACAACCAAACATCGCATTCACACCAATGAAACATTGCCTAGGTGTGTTGGTTGGCAATACTCGTGCTACACTTTCACTTTTCAACGTCTGCTCACTGTGTAGTACGTATGAAAAACACACAATGACTCGTTTATTATATTATATTAAAAATAACATCCAGTGGAACAATTTTTTCTCAGAGTTTCTTTGCTAGTCTTGGAGTCAGTTCTGTGCGACAGAAACTGTGTAGTTTTTGCATTTGCATTGTTCGTAACATTCGAACAATGGTTGACTCATAATACGAGGTCTGGAACTTTAATAGTGGCAACTATTTATTTACAGCTCGTACAAAATAGATACGTGTTTCAAAGTTTTATTGACCATCAAAGTAGTCACCAGCATTGTATAAAACCCGTTGCCAGATATGTGGAAGTCGTAGGACAATCTTAGCTGTGCCAGTTGTGTTGACAGTTCGAGCGGCACGGTCTGTTGCCCGACGAATTTGTAGCAGTTCTGAAGTGAATGCCGTGAAGTGTTTCCTTCAGTTTAGAAATCGATTTGAACTCACGAGGGCTTAAGTCAGGGGAGTGCAGTCGGCGGTATAGCACTTAGCAGTCGCATAGTCAAAGAAATCAGTAACAGCTTGCACTGTACGTGTTTGAGCATTGTCCTGCAAAATGATGGTCAGGTCCGGCAGAAAGTGTCATCACTTCTGTCTCTAAGCTTGTCGTTGGTTGTGTTCCAAAAATGAAGTTTCAAATTATACTAATTTAAAAAATGGTCAATTATTCAGTCATCTTCGACTGTAACAGACATTCAACAGGAAACATCTGAAGATGGCAACGAGTATGTTTGCCGAAATATCGAGGGGAATTTACGACTTGACGCTGTCGTACACCCGGGCGTTCTACATGTTAGAAACACGCCGGGAAAATATCAAATCACATATCGATTTCCTTTATGGGTTGGGTTTTTTTTTTTTTTTTTGGGAAGGAGACCAGACAGCGAGGTCATCGGTCTTATCGGATTAGGGAAGGACGGGGAAGGAAGTCGGCCGTGCCTTCCAAAGGAACCATCCCAGCATTTGCCTGAAGCGATTTAGGGAAATTACGGAAAACCTAAATCAAGATGGCCGGACGCAGGATTGAACCGTCGTCCTCCCGAACGCGAGTCCAGTTTGCTAGCCACTGCGAGTCCCTTTATGGGGAGGAAATGCTTCAACAAATTTAGATGCTGGACAAGTTGCGTAACAAGAAGAAAAGACTGCTTTGCGGAATCAAATTCCTACTTAGATGTCAAGATCGTATCTTGATAGGACCTTTCGCCAAGATATCTCATTAAAATAAGGACTGCAGCGACCACCCCTATCATAGAACGAGGCTGTTTGGCGCTGGTTAGAGAGAGAATCGATACGCTGTCATACAGCATAGCCACCAGCGGACAGCGCACAGAGAAAATCTACAACTAAACTGATGTCGGAGTACACATGTTTGCTAGCATGACATAAAACTACGCAAGAACCACGGAAGCAACCTGTGATGTCTTACAGCGAGAACGATCAATGATGCAACAACCTCAGCGATAGGGAAAGGGTTAAATTTCGTTCCGACTCCAACATCATTATCAACTGTGGACATCAAAGCAGTCTGGAATAGGCTACCTACGTTCTATTGAGGCCGAGGACATACAACGTGAAATGTGCTGCACGCTGGCCAGGGCCGCATCACCGAAAACCGAGGTTTCAGAGGTGGAAAGAGTGGCCATCAGCGAGCTAAATAACGACAAGCAGTAGGTAGCTCTGCCTGCTGGCAAAGGGAACGCTACTTTGTTTCTCCTGCGCTCAGAATATAAACAGAAAATTTATGTACTTCTCGATGACGAATCATACAGAAAAATAGGAGACTTAACAAGTCACCACTAGAGAAACCATTGAACTTCCAGGTATAATCTTACACCACGAGCTGCTGATCCACCGCAACATTATCGGGTCACAAATGCACAAAGAGGGCATCCCACAGCGGCCCATAGCCAGTAATATAAGAGCAGCAACATACGGACTGGCCAAACACCTGGCTGCTTTTCTCAGTCCATCTGTAAGATAATTCCAACGTCAGATCCACAATTCCGGTCATATTTTACCACATCTACGAGAACTTCGTCTCAGTGGTTGTGACCAGTTGGTGAGATTTTACGCAGTTTCCCTCTTCACCAGGGTACCAATAAAGGGATCCATGGAATAAATAAGCAAGAAATTCGAGACCAACCTGAAAAGACCCTTCGAGTTTGTGCTCACCTCGACTTATTTCCTGTTCGATGGAAATTATTATGAATAGACAGACGGCGCGTCATGGGTTGTCATCCGTCGCTGCTTGTGCCGAATTGGTTGCTGAAAGACTTCGATGAGAAGGCCCTGGAGTAATTACAGTTAAAACCAACCTGTTTCTATTGTTATGTGGATGACTTGTTCGTCATTGGCGGGACTACGTAGCGACATCACTTGACAATGAATGATTGGATTGGAGCGACCTGAATTGATGAATCAAATTAGATGCATGCAGGAGGCTGAGGTTTTTCGCGGTTATGGTGTGGTCCCCTACTGCGCTTAAAGAAATGATTAATGCGGAAGCATGTGAAAACATTACTCAGCAGTGTGTACTCTGTGCGGTAGAGAAACGGTTCGGAGACGACGATTCTTTGTGTCAACATGACAATGCATGGTGCCATAAAGCAACATTTGCGAGACAATGATTTGTGGACGGTAACATTTCTGAAACGTACTGGCCTGCCCAGATCCCCGACCTGAACCCAGTGTAACACCTTTGGCACGAATTAGAAGGTCGACTTCGCTCCAGAATCCAGCTTCTGACATCGCTACCTGCTCTGGTTTCGGGTCTTGTGGAATAATGGGCTATTATTCCTCCACACACATTCCGACACCTCAATGAATGTGTCCTCAGAAGAGTTCTAGTCGTCATAAAGGCGAAGGGTGGCACATCCCATATTAACGCAACGTCCACTAATAAGTATTCGGATATTTCTGATCAGATACTGTAATCAATGTCCGACAAATCTTACTTTCTTCTCTCCAAATCCAACGTCGCCAAGTTTACGGTGACTCCAGCTCCCTCAAATTCACTGAAGACACGATATAAGATGCTGAAATGTTCCTCCCACCTGAACCGATTGCAGTATCGTCGACACATGCAGTAATGGATCTAAATAGTTCAGGATCCAATATCTGATCAGTTGCTCTCAAGAAGGCGGAAGACGATCCATTCAAATACAATGGAGTTCTCTTAAACTGGTAGTAACGGCCATTGTTCAGAAACGCAGAGTATTTGCGCCTTTCTAGGTACAACAAAAGTTGCTTGTAAATGCTTGTGATATCTAAACTGCTCAAATACTTAAAATCGTCATATCGCTCTAATAGCTCCCCTAAATTCTCAGGTTGATATGTTTGCAGAAGAATGATGCTGCAGATTACTCTGACATCTAATAGAATCTTGAGAGTTGTGTTTCGCTTCATTACGGCGTGGATGGCTCTGCTGTACTCTCTGCCTCTGATCACTCGATGATTCCCAGACCTAGCATTCTTTGAATCTCTTGGCCACCGGAAGGTTTCTTGGCTGATGGCTGAAATCAAGATTTTATACCAAATGCTTCATAAAGTTTTAATTTTAATTTCGAAACACATCCTTTGAATAGGCCGGGCCGGAATCAAAATACGTCTTGGTAACACCGCAGTACCTTTCTTAACACTTCCTTTGATGCTTAAGTTTTTTTAACTTATTTAATTTTGCTGGAATATCTGCACATCGTCATTCACGACAGTCCTCATCTTCACATCGCTATCTTTCCCTCGAAATTGCGGAGCTATAGCTGCTGTAACTTCTTTCACGCTAATAAAACGAAGGTTCACGCATGCAGTGCCTTCACAATCTTCATATACCATTCCTTCAAAGCAAATCTACATCTCTTCTTCCTGACTATTCACATAGGCACATTTCTGAACAAAATGTAATCGACAACATCTGTCTGCTCTCCAGTGTGGATCGAATACGATTTTAACACTAAAAAACGGAATAACGAAGACTGGGTGCCCAAAATCTTCTCCCAATTTCGATATTTCAACAGAACGTGATCTATGATTAGCTTGTTCGATTCCAAACTGCAGTTACAATTCTTAGTCCATGTAAAGAAAAAAGAGACATCTTCAAGCGATCATTGAGCTCTTGAAATAATTACAGTGTTTTTGCACATGCCTGTGAGATAGAATCCAATGAGATGTCAACACCAATTCCGCATACTCCTTTTGAAACAATCGGTTTATCGGCTTCCGTAGGACGTTGCTCATCTTCCCTTAATACGTCTTACACAGTGTCGTCTCCGTTGTCTATGTGTGTAGTCTGCATTGCTACAGGTGATACCATGTGTGTAAGTTCAGTTTCGGAAGTGGTCGCATTCGAAACTAAAATGAGGTTTCCTACGAATTTAGAAGTGGAACCGCGTCATCATTCTTCTATGTTATGGTGATCGGTCAATACTCGTGATGTTTGTCTTGCTTAGATTTAAATGGTTTGAACTTGCATTGATCCGTCATAACTTCGTCACGTAATTCATCTTGTTCTCATGTGAACGTACTGATGAGTTTCCTTCGCAGCTTTTCCAATGCTTCTAGAAATTATAGAGCATTATTTCTGGCTTAATCATCCATCCTATTTATTTCGCGTTTAAGAGCACTAGTTTGATTTTTAGTTTGCTGTTTAAGATCATTAGTTTGCTGTTTAACCCTTTCAGGGGCAAAATAAAAAAAATTAATTTTTAATTTTTCCTTGTTTTTATTGTATTAATTTTCATACAGTGAGACAGAAAAATGTAAAAATTAAATGAAATATACATAAACTGAACACATACAGGGTGGTTTCAAATGGAGCCACTGCCCGCTAAATGTCATCACTTTTGATGATACAGTAAAAAGCAATTCCTTCCTGCAGATAAGCATAAGGCTACTTGGCAGTGACTACATATCCATCTGCTTCTGTGGCGTTCTTTCTTTGTGCTGCAGTGCACACAGCGCCTTGAGGTTCCATGTTTTGGCAGATGTTTTGCTTCCGATATACGTTTCTCATGGGGAACAACAGTTTTGAATTTTTTTGCAGATGGTTCTGACGGTGTACTGAGATGGCCAGGATTACCTCTGAAGACATTACTGCCTACCAGGCCTGTGGCAACACGTCTTCGAAAATCCTTTAGCACTTGCTTCGCTGTTGGATTACATAATCGAAACAGAATAAATACACTTCCAACAGAAATATCAACTATATACCAAAATAATATTAGCCACCACCTTCGTGATTTCCTGTCTATTGCATAAAAACTGTTAATCATATCTGCCTTATCGACACATCCCATATTTGCATTATATGATTGCACTATTTTTGGGCAAGGTACCTTTGTGATTTTTCCATCCTTTTCTTTACGGCTGACTTCTTCAACACATACAGGCGAATCAATTGTTGACGGCAATATGATGCAGGCAATGCCATCAGAACGAACTGATCAGTCAAACTCTCCTCTTTGCAACTCTTTGTCTGTTTTTAGCCTAGGAAATCCTTTTCTGTGTGATCTAATTGTTCCACAGGCAAAAAGTCCGTCATCTTCTAGCTTCTGTAAAAGTGAGACACTGGTAAAAAAATTGTCAAAGTATATGTGGCATACCTTTCCTTCCAATCCTTTACACATATCTCTCACAATTCTCTCTCCTAAGGATGTTTCCACTATGCCTTCAACTTTTCCAGTATATATCTGAAAATCACAAATATATCCAAGCTTATCAGCTCTGACCCAGATTTTTTATCCCCTCTTGATTGGCTTTTGGGGCATATATTGTCTGAATGCGATTCGTCCTTTGAACTTCACTATGCATTCATCTATAGCTTGCTCGTTAGTAGGTGCATAGAATTCTTTGACGTTTATCAGTATCTGATTGATTAGTGGACGGATTTTATATAATTTGTCATAATTTCTGCTCTTCCTTGAAGGCATAACAGCGTTGTCATTGATGTGAATATGTGTCAAAATTCAGCTGAACCTTTTTACCGACATTAGTGAGGAAATGTACTCATCTCGAAGTTCCTTATGGGATGACCAGCAATCACGACAAAAACAAGGTTTCTTGATTCCCATTAGAATGTTTATAGCCAAAAATACTTTTAGTTCTGCTTTAGAAAGATGCCTGAAATTGCCACCTTTCTGTGTTGCGTACAGGTTAGACTGGAAAACTATGTGTTCTAACATAGTGTCACAAAACAGACACAAAAAAATCTACAGGTTGCATACCTTCACCGTCAGTTTTAAGTTTTCCTCGTACACCAGCTACCTCTGAAAAATTGGCGCAAAGTTCATTGCACTGACGTCCTTTCTCCATGAAAAATTCGCAATGGAAGACAGTGGCAAATCGTCATTGGTGCTGAAACTATCATCACTGTCATTGTCATAATGGTCCTCACTCTCACTTTCCGAAATAATTTGAGATAAAACAGGTGTTTTCATTCGCAAATCCAGATCACTGTCTTCAGCTAACACATCACTTTCACTGTCACTGCTAGTGTCAATCTGTGAGTCGGGATCTGAAGGAATATCTGCATAAAGGCACTCCAGAATTTCCTCATCCTGTGAGAATACATCACATGAAACTGGGAAAAAAAAATTCGTCACACCTACTAATGCTGACGTTACAGGAGCAGTGGTTTCAAATGGAACCACCACAACATTCACGGAAATAAATGAATTATTTTGGTTATTATTGCAGTACATATAATATTAATATAAACAGAACAGTATTCTGCATTTAATACATGCATAAAAGTTACCTAATACAGAAGGATACAGTCGTAATTTGAGAACAAAGACGTTCGCGCACAGCGTACAAAAATGGCTATCCAACGCGCCTCACTACTTGCTAACATTTACATATTTTGATGTGGTTCCAGTGACAGCCGCTAGAGGGCAGCATCAACTAGGCTGCTGAATGGTGTCCCAAATGTAGCCACTGCCCTTTTGCCACAAAATGAGAAAATTGTAGGTGGTTTCAAACGTAACCACTTCCCCTGAAAGGGTTAATACCGTTAGTCATTAACTTGATGTACTGAAACAATTAACTTAGTTCAACCGTTACTGGTTCACGGCTAACCGTTGGTGTGGTAACCTACAATACTGAACTGAATACTAGTTCCCCAAGTTCGTAACAATCACAATTCAAGCCACTGTTATGTAACAAAAATGTCGAATTTTCTTCAGAAATAATACTCACTGTTGAATTGTCCTGCTTACAGATATTTCCTACAATCACGTCAATATCTTAATTGTTTGCATTCATTGTTAAGGGTAACATGTGGCCTGTTGTTTCTAAAAGTCTCATCTGTTCACAGCTTATAGATGACAAATTATCACTCTATTAAGAGAACTCAATGCATATGATTACCTTATTATTTGGATTAAATGTAGTGCTGACGTTACAAAATATAATACTGTGGGAGAGTCGACCATACACGATTCAATAAAGAGGGGGTAGGTAAACAGTCTCTTTCTAGAGTCGCTGTGAGAACTTTTGTCTTAAACCTATTACCACCCGCTGCAGGATGGGGGGTTAGAATAGGTCCCAAGCATTCCTGCCTGTCGTAAGAGGCGACTAAAAGGAGTCTCCCTCTTTTCGGCCTAATACGTTATGGTCCCCTATTACAGTTTGACCCCCACACTGTCCAAATTTTTTCGAAGCGTGGGCCATTTGGAGAAGGACGCGTTACGTGGTACATTATATATACCTCATGCATTACGAGCTTCTGCACCTATTATTATCATGGCACTGCAACTCTACCCATATTCCAACTATTTGGGTGAAGGCACCTTAAGGGGTGCATATCTCCATCGATTGTCCGCTGTCCTCTTTTGCCCCCATGACAAAACTGGATTACCATGCACCCAGTATCCATCATGATAGCCAGTCCGTTGTGGAGGATTCGTCATGTTCCTTCTTGGTCGTAGCCCCCTGACTACACAGGGATCGCACTGTGATGCCAGAGGTGTAACCTCCCCACGTATGCCAAGGAGTAGATGCCATCGTCTTGGCACATCAGGACTCCCAGCAAGAGCCACCATGCCAGGTGGTCTTTGCTGTGGATGGATGGGGCCCGTGGGGAGAGCCCCTGATCGAAGTT
This sequence comes from Schistocerca nitens, assembly GCF_023898315.1. NCBI lineage: Eukaryota > Metazoa > Arthropoda > Insecta > Orthoptera > Acrididae > Schistocerca > Schistocerca nitens. The sequence goes on from NC_064616.1 coordinate 608,374,798, forward strand.
GGTGGCATCAGGGGGGATGACCTGCAATGTAGCGGATCAACTCATCTCTTGCTGGGGACCGAATGGCCCCAACAGTCTCTAATGCTGATAAATGTGACCCCAAACCATCCCCCGCCCCCACCTACACTGTGGGAAGAACGTAGGGCTACAGAAGGAATAGAGCCATATTCGCCTTGTTATTTAGTGTGCAGCAGAACCGATGGGGACTCCTTGCTGGCTACAAAGAATCTGTTTTTTGTTGAACACCTGGTGAATAAGTTTGGGGAAGTGAAAGAGCTGTCAGAAATGAGCAGTGGATCAGTCCTGATTCAGACTGATTCTACTTTGGGAGCACTGCCCCATAAACATTGGTGATATCTGTCCCCTCCTCCCAGGCAGAGAATCAACAGCCTCCTCCAGCTCCTCTCACACAGCTCCTCTACCTTCCACGGTCTCTCCCCCCCCCCCCCCCCCAGTGGTAGAGTAGACACCAGCCATTGGCTGAATGAGCCACTAGCTTGTGGTCCACGGTCTTCCTGTGCCCCTGAAGCAACTTCAGAGAAGACATCCCAGAAAGCCCCTAAAGGACGACAAGAAGGCAAACAGACAAAGAAGAAGTCTGTTGAGAAACGGGAGACTCCAGTGGCCCCCACATCACCACTCCCTAACAGTTTCATGTCTGAGGAAAAGGTGAAGATTCTAGCATCCACCTAGGACAGAGATCTCACTGATGCCTCAGACGCAATGGTACTGCACACCAGCACTCAGCTGGAGGTAGCAGGTGACCTTGAGGCATACACTACCTGATTGCTCCCTTTGTGCCTTCCCAGAGGGCGGAGATCATCTTCCTCCAATGGAATTGCGGCGGTTTTTTCTCCCACCTGGCTGAATTACAACAACTCTTTAGCATTACACCTGCTTTTTGCGTTTCCCTTCAGGAAACTGGTTTCCCACATGCAGACCCTAGTGCTTTGTGGCTATACAACAAAAATCATAATGACTGTAACAGGATGTCAGCTGCAGTCTGTGTTTATGACCTTACCTCTGTATGTAGCAAACCTGTGCTCCTTCAAATGCCTGTAGAAGCTATAGCTGTCAGCATAAGGACAAAGCTGGAAATTACCATCTGCAGCATTTACCTTCCTCCAGATGGTGAAGTGCTGCACCATGTATTGGCTGCACTTATTTCCCAACTCCCTTACCTTTTCAACTTCTGGGTGATTTTAACGCCCATAACCCTTTGTGAGTTGCAACTAAGATTACTGGCCGTGGTAAAGATGTCAGGAACCTACTACCTCAACTCGACCTTTGCCTTCTAAATAAAGGTGCCCCCCTCATTTCAGTGTGGCACATGGCACATTCTCGGCCATTGATCTCTCGGTTTGCTATCCTGACCTTATACCATCTCTCCACTGGAGAGCTCTGACGACTTGTATGGTAGTGACCACTTTCTGCTCTTCTTATTCCTCTCCAAACGTCACTCACCTGGACGCTTGCCCAGATGGGCTGTTAGCAAGGCTAACTGGGACGCTTTCGCCCCCACTACCACTGTTGGACCTCTGTTGCATGGCAACATTTATATGATGATCCAGAATATTGCTACTATCATTGTTGCTACAGCTGAATCTGCAGTCCCTCTTTCCTCAGGTTGCCCCCAGTGGAAGAAAGTGCCTTGGTGGTTGCCAGAAATCGCAGATACCATTAAAGACTGTAGGTGGGCCCTCCAACATCATAAGTGGCTCCCATCCCTGGAACACCTTATTCCCTTGAAATGGCTACAGGCCCAGGTCTGTCAACTCATCAAATGGTGGAATCAGGTAGCTGGGAATGATACGTCTCTGAACCTCACCTTCCCAGGTTTTGACTATGTGCAGATGTCTTTACAGATATCAGATACCTGCAGGTATACCTGGGATTTCCACACATGGAGCTTTATACACCAACCCAGACACAGTCTCAGAACGTCTTGCCGAGCATTATGCTCACACCTCAGCATCTGTGCATTATCGCCCTGCCCTTTTGTCTCTTGATACAGCGGGTGGAATGACAACACCTTCATTTACGCTGTGCTTCTCTCAGTCATATAATGCTCCCTTCAGTGAATGGGAATTTCTCAGTGCCCTTGCCAGCTGTCCTGACACATCCCCTGGACCAGACCACATCGATCCCCAAGTGACTAAACATCTATCAGTGGATTACTAGCGCCACCTCCATGCCATCTTCAACCGCATCTGGATTGATGGAGGATTCCTGTCGCAATGGCGAGAAAGTATCGTTGTTCCAGTACTCAAACTTGGTAAAGACCCCCCGTTGCGGATAATTATCGTCCTATCAGCCTCACCAACGTTCTGTACAAGCTGCTCGGATGAGTGGTGAGCTGGAAGTTGTGTTGGCTCCTTGAGTCTTGGGGCCTTCTGGCTCTGTGCCCGGGACGGTTTTCGGCGAGGTCGCTCCACCACTGGCAACTTGGTATACCTTTAGTCTGCTGTCTGAACGGCCTTTTCCCGCCGTCAACACCTTATTGCCGTCTTTTACGACCTGACGAAAGCATATGACACCACTTGGCGCTATCACATGCTCTTTACATTTCAGAAGTGGGGTCTCCAGGGCCAGTTCTTTATTTTTACACAGTGCGTTTTGTTGCTCCACGCCTTCAGAGTTCGAGTCGTCGCTTCACACAGTTCCCACATCCCCCCCCACATTCAAGAGAATGGGTTACCGCAGGGTTCTGTGCATTTTAGTGGCCATTAGTGGCCTTGCAGCAGTGGTTGAGTCCTCAGTATCACCCTTTTTATATGATGACAACTTCTGTATTTCCTTTTGCTCCTCTACTGATGATGTGGTCGAACGTCAGCTGCAGGGAGCCATACAATAGGCGCAGTCATGAGCCCTCACTCACGGCTTTCAGCTTTCAGCCACCAAGACTTGCTTCATGCACTTCTGTCGTCGCACTGACCACCCACATCCAGAGCTCTACCTCGGTGAACAACTACCTAATGTAGTGGAGACTTGTTTCCTTTTAGGACTGGTTTTTGATGCCCACTTAACTTGGCTTCTTCATCTTCATCAGCTTAAGGAAAAGTCCTGGCAGCATCTAAACAATCTTTGGTGTCTGAGCCACACCGACTGGGGTGCAAATCACCCTACACTGCTGCAGCTGTACAAAGCCCTTGTGCATTACTGTGTGACTATTGGACCATGGCGTATGGTTCAGTATCACTCTCACCACTGCATTTGTTGGACCCTATACACCACTGTGGAGTTTGACTTGCGACGGGAGCTTTCCAAACGAGCCTAGCATACAGCCTCCTCATTGAAGCTGGGGTTCCTCCACTGAGGATCAGGTGACAACTGCTTGTGCATTCTACTGCCCACATTTGTAATTCGCCTTAACATCCCAATTACCATCTCCTTTTCCCTAACACAGCGATCCATCTCCCACAACAGAGTCCCAGATAGAGGATTTCAATTGCAGTCCATGTTCGCTCCCTTCTCACTGAGCTTGAGACTTTCCCTCTACCATGTTTCCTGTGGGTCCACTCATGTACACCTCCAAGGTCCATGCCTTGGCCACAGCTTTGTCTGGACCTATCGCAAGGCCCAAAGGGCTCACTTCCACCTGAGGCCCTCCACTGGCAACTTTCCTCTATTTTCGGAGAGTTGCAGGGCTGAGAAATAGTCTACACTGATGGCTCGATGGTCGATGGTGATATTGGCTTCACTTACGCTCATGCTGGACATACTGAACAGTGCTCCTTGCTAGATGGCTACAGTGTTTTCGCTGCAGAGTTGGTAGACATCTCTTGCACTCTTGAGCATGTCTGCTCCTGTGCGGGCGAGTCCTTCATCATCTGTAATAACTCTTTAAGCACCTTACAAGCTCTTGACCAGTGCTTCCCTCGCCATCCTTTGTTAATGACTATCCAGGTGTCTCTTTACGCCCTCGAAAACAGTGGACGTTTAGTGGCCTTCATTTGGACCCCAGGACATGTCGGCATCCCAGACATGAACTTACTGACAGGCTGGCCAAACAGGCTACCGGTAAACCGACCCTAGAGATCGACACGCTGAAAACTGACCTCCGATCGGTCTTACTCTGTACAGTTTTTGGGATCTGGGATACTGAATGGCGCACTCTCAGTACATCAAATAAATTACGTGTTATCAAGGACACAGCGATTGTGTGGACGTCATCCATGCGTGTCACTCGCAGGGACTCCGTTGTCCTTAGCTGGCTCTGCATCGGCCATACTTGGTTGACTCACAGTCACCCGCTACGTCGCGAGGACCCATCTCAGTGTCGCTGTTGTTCCCATTTGAATGTGGTCCACATCTTGTTAGACTGCCCAGTTTTAGCCAGCCTGAGGCGGACATTTAACCTTCCCACCACACTGCCTATGGTGTTAGGAGACAAGCCTCAATGGCTGATGTAGTTTTACGTTTTCTTCGAGAGGGAGGTTTTTATCACTCAGTCTAAGCGTGGGCTCTGGCCTTCTCTCTCAGGCCCTCAGCATCCATCTTTTTTAACTCTTCCTCGCTCTTTCTTTGCTGTTGGTTCGCCTTGATGTTCGACTTTTCCCTATTTGTGTTTCTCTGCCCTTGTGTTTTTCGGCAGCATACTCTTTTGTGGTAAGATCTTATGGGACCAAACTGCTGAGGTCATCGGTTCCTAAGCTTACACACTAGTTAATCTAACTTAAACTAACTTACGCTAAGGACAACACATACACCCATGCCCGAGGGAGGACTCGAACCTCCGATGGAGGGAGCAGCGCAGACCGTGAAAAGGCGCCCTAGGCCACGCGGCTTTCCCGCGCGGCGCTGGAGACTTCAGCGTGTTGCAGAGTGGTTGCCTCATCCTTTTTTATTCTTGCGATCAGCCAGCGCAGAGCATCTGTTCTAGTATATTGATACCGTCAACCGCTTTTTTTCCTTTTAGTGTACGTTTCCCTCATTTGGTTTGCTTCTTTCGTTTTGTCTTTGAGTATGGTTCCCAGTTAGTTCTACTCCTTTTTACTTACCCCGTCTCCTTTTTTGAATGGTTCTAACCCGAGATCTCTTTGCATGAGGAAAAAGGGACTGATGACGCTGTTGTTTGGTCCCTTTACTCTCCAAATCAACCAACCAACCTTCAACCTATTACCAGATATCTGTCCCACACAATTCCCTGTCCACTTTACAAGATATGACTGCAACCATAGTTAAATTCCAATTCACACACAGAATGCGTACGCTACTTTTCGTGCATAGTAATTTTAAAAATAAAAGTTTCCATTGGCCAAGGTGCACAACACAAATCTCCTTCTTATGAAGTTGCAATCACATTGACACTCTGTTTATTAATGGAAGTTGTTAACATTTGTTGACGAACAATAAAAGCAAACTTTTTCGATAATACCGAGTATATAGATTTTCACAGAAACACGCGTGCAGCTTTACGAAATCTGTGCACAATGTATATCGAGAAAAACCAGCTGAGCATATAATTATTTTTAAAATTAGTTTGTTTCCTGTTATCTCATGTTATTATGTGAAGATGTAAAATGGTAAATAAATAACTTACAAAAAAGAACCCCATAAGCAAACCGTTATTATTTACAGTAATAGTATAAACGACAAAGAACATTATAATAGTGTGCGTAAGATTACGGTGATACTGGGAACCGAGAATATGGACTGAAAATACATTGATTGTTGTATGAGACACAATGGAGGAACGGAGGATGCAATTAGCGCCCGTTCGGTAGTCGCTTGTTATTTTATGCGGGATAGTTTATTTTAAAGTATGAACATCTTGAAGAGGCAACCGTGCTCAATTAATACATTTTTTTTTAGTAGACGAACATGGAAAATATTCTGTGATAATCCGGAGAGGATTCGTAACACAGCCGGAGGTGTGGTACCGTAATCCGATAACGCCTAGTCCTTGCTATGAGTAATGCGCTCAGCCGACCTCGGCGCTGATCTTACAAATTGGCGCCCTGCTTCAAGGCATTTATCACTGCAAACTTCAGACGCAGGCGATGCCCGACAGCAACCGGAAACCGTGAATCCGCAGCAGACACACAGTTACTCCAATAACGATATTTATGTTGATGTGTTTTGTGGGAGGAAAACGAATGCTGGATATCGGGTAACGAATTCGAAATTTTTACGGTGTTCCCATAAGATAAAGAGACAATAAGCGTTCCGGCGTAAAGTCAAGCTCCGGTACGCCAGTCGGCAACGTTAGAGCGGAGAGGGCTGTGACAAGACGTCAGCCAATTGCACGCTGACCGACCCTTGTCCTGGACGACAACGCGACAACAGCAGTCTCTAGGTGAAGAGAACGTAAGCGCCGCTCCCGACTGGTCGCAGACCATTTCTACAGAAGAGTCAGGACCTGGATAGTGTTACTGATTACTTCACTTGTATTGAAAGCGTTATACTGAAGGACATTGATTATATTGCATGTCGCCCTTTGCTTGCGACACGTCTATGTATTTCTCAAAGTTAATTATTGCCATTTATTTAGGTCTACAACTTTGTTTCCACCGTTTTTTCTCGAAGTTCGGGGCTTTATTGAGAAAAACTTACAAAAAAATATGATTCATAGTATTGCCCCTCGCTGGTCACTACATTCTGCCATCTTTCGGGCAGCATACGAATCCCGTGGCGAAGAACTCGGCGTCTTTTGTGGGGATCCATGAATCGATTCAATTTTGCACTTGTTCATATGATCGGAAGTGCTGGTAAGCCAGACTGTATGCCACTGATCGAAAAAGGTGGTAGTCAGAGAGAACAACGTATGGAGAATACGGTGGGATGGATAGGACTTCTCATTTCAATGTTTCCGTGTATGTTTTGACGGGTTTTGCGACATGGGGTCGAGCACTGACCTGCTGCAAAATTACCTTTACGTGTCTATCGCCGTATTGTGGCAGTTTGTGTTTCAGTGCTGGGCTCGAACTCATCAACTGCTTTCGATAATGATGTCCTGTGACTGTCTTCGCCTGTTTCAGTATCTACGAAAACGTTCTGTCTTCCCCCGCCATGCCGGTCTTCGATATCAAAATCACTGTTCTTAAGGTGTTGAAAACATTCTCTGCACGTTCTTCCACTAATCGTTCCCTCACCATTGGTCTTACCCAGCATTTTAAGAGCCACAGCCGCAGATTTCGTCATGTTAAAGCAGAAAATTAAAACTTCCCGTAAATGCTGAGAAATGGATACGTAAGTTGACGTACTTAATCGAGAATAGCCTTATGATTCACTCACAAATCGACTAATATTTTTATGGCGTTACCTTTACAGATGCCTAAGCTTATTGTACGACACCTATAACCAACCACCTGAACCCCACTTGCCGCTACTGCCGTCTATTGCAAGACGGCGGAAGCAAAGTTGTAGAGCTAATAATAAAAACTCTTTAATAGGATTTGCTTGAATTTTTGCCTAGCAATCCGAGAAAGCAGATTTTGTAGTCACCACATATTTGACGAGTAGGCAGCATACATCAATAAGGACTACATCAGCATAATGATTGATGTCTGTTGAATTATTTTAAGAGATACATAGGTCATCTTGCCAGAAGCAGGTTCCACAGAAAAGAAAGAAAAGCCTATACACTGTCGGAAGAAATCGCAACACTGAAAAAAATTAATGCAGAGTAATTGAGTTTCGAGAATACATCTCTCTAGGTAACATATTTAAGCGATTAACATTGCAAGATCACAGGTTAACGTACTAGCGAAATGAGCCATAGCAAATACGAAATGCTGCTTCCGGTGTAACCGCCAGCATGTTGAACGCAATGATGCAAACGTGCATGCATTGTGCTATACAGATGTTGGATGCCAGTTTGTAGGATAGAGTTCCATACCTGTTGTATTTGGTAAGTCAATACAGGACTGGTTCATGCTGGTTGTGGATGACTATGGAGTTGGTGTCCGATGATGTCTACAGATCTGCTGATCGAGCAGGCCAAGGCAACACGTTGGCTCTCTATAGAGCGTTTTGGGTTATGTGGCCGAGCGTTATCCTGTTGGAAAAAACCTTCTGAAATGGTGTTCATGAATATCAGCACAACAGGTCGAATCACACGGTCGACCTGTAAATTTTCGGTCAGAGTGCGTAGAATAGGCACTAGAATGTTCCTGCTGTCATAGAAATCGAATCCAAGACCGTTATCCAGGTGTGGGTCCAATGTGTCTAATATGCAGAAAGGCTGGTTGCAGGCCTCCAACTGGCCTCCTCCTGACGACACACGGACATCTCCAGCACCAAGGCAGAACCATATTTCATCAAAAAACACAAAAAACGTCCACCCTGCTCTCCACTGAGCTCTCGTTTGACACCACTGAGGTCGCAAATGGCGGTAGTTTGGGGTCAGTGGAATGCACGCCACAGGGGTCTGGCTCGGAGCTGTCCTTGAGGTAACCAATTTTCAACAGTTCGTTGTGTCACCTGCTACTCGGATGGCTGCTGCAGATGCAGTACAATGCGCCAGCTCCATACGCCGAACACGATGGTCTTCCTTCTCGGTAGTGGCACTTGGAAGTCCGGAATCCATTCTTCTTGCGACCGTACATTCTCGTGACCATCGCTGCCAGCAATCATGTACAGTGCCTACATTCCTGCCAAGTCTTTCTGCAGTATCGCAGGAGAGACATCCAGCTTCTCGTAGACCTATTTCACGACCTCGTCCAAGCTCAGTGAGATGTTACTAATTGCGTCTTTGTCACCTTAAGGGCATTCATGGCTAACATCAACTCACGCACGTTCACTGCCAAAGGTCAGAAACACTCACGACCGTTACGGCGTAGATTTAAAGCAAACCTGATTTGCATCCTCATAGTGGTACTACTGTTATGCGACTGGCCCTAAATTTGAACAGACGTCATCCTTCAGATGTAGAAGCACAGCTCCCTCTTGGTGTTTCGATATTCTTCCGTCTGCGTATATGTGAATAAATAAGAAAGATGACAGTACTTTGCAGAAAACAGAACACTTAATGGGACAGAAAACAAGTAATATTAAGTAAGAGTTATTTTGGAGGCTATAGAGGAAAGTAGAAACGAATGGAGAACAGACAAATCGCAGACAAAACTTCATCAGGATCTGAAAGAAACGCCAGAGGAAGCTTTCGAGAGCCTGAAACGATTAGGAGAATCGCTCACGAAAATAAACTAGAAAATATGATAAGCTTCGTGGTGTCTCTAAACGTATGGTACAAAGACCGCGGTCCAGGCGCTGGAAAACAGTTGTAGGAAGAAAAACAGAAATTTCAGAAGGACAGCAACAGCTGATGGTATAAAGTAAAACGGCGGAACTCCAGACTCAAAGACGCTGAGAGAAACTGCGAATCGAAGAGGGAAACGCTAGCCAAATTCGACAACACGGGAAGTTAAACTCAGTTGAGAGGTTATGGAGTATGTAAGCATATTTGTGAAATACTAGACAGGACCAAACAACGGATGTAGGAGACAAAAACTACCTGAGGAGGCAAGAAAAAAAAAAAAAAAAAAGAATTTCTTGCCCCGCCACAGAGTTCAGCAGTCGACAAATATCCCAGCGTGCAGCGATTTCAGTAGCTGTAGCCGCTGAAAAACATGTACCTAACAGTGTTCGACAAGTAGTTCAAAAATTCCTTTCTGAATCACTGCGACAAACGCATGAAGGCCTGTCGGATGACTAACCATAGAATGCAGTCAATGCTTGGGGGAGAAAGTGGCTCAAATGTGGAAGAGCTATCTCGTATACGCGAAGGCACTATCGGTCGAAGAGCTCAAAGAGCTGTCAGTTGGTAGGGAAATTGTCTCTATTGAAACGAGCGCTCTTCTTTTGAAAGGATTAGATATGCTTAAATATTTTGCTAATCGATCCTGAGATCGAAATGCATATTCCTTGAATTTATTTGCTAGTGCTGACCTGCTGCCCATATGTTATAGTAGGTTGTTTTACATCTATGATTCCATGGTAATTTTTCACCGCTTATACGCGTTTCTAGACTCAGACGAGGTGAGGATACACAGTGTTGTGTGAATGTGTTAGAATACTACACTTACTTGTCTTCTGCGAATGTTTTAGCCTGTTAGTATGTTATATATTACTTCAAATTATTACGTAAACTAAAAACCTATATTTTTGGGAGTTACAAATGGGTTGTGTTGCATTACTTATATATACTGACAACTTTATAATAATTGTGTAATATGTACTTTCTGGCACTACCCTCTCGAAATACGATGTTTCTGGGCCCTTGCTTTCCATACACGAGGGTCATAGAAGGATATTTAGATATTTCTACACCTAGTAATCAGCTTCGTCTCTAAGTCTTGTAGCCACTGGACAATGTTCTACTGCTTCACTGAAGTGCGAGGCGCTGAGATGGGGCGGCTTATATCTGGCACAGAGCCAGACATATCCGTCCACACCCCCTCTCCTCACAGCACTCCACTCCATTACCAGTCCGCCCCGAGCTACCTCCCGGGTAGCTAAAGTCTCCATCTCCTCAGGCCTCGGGGACAGAATTACCCTCCTGCAGATCTCCGCGCCAGCGCGGGTCGATGCCTGAGGCGACCCAGAAAGGGCACATTTCACTTTAGGCCTTGGGCTCTACTTATACGAGGGCCGCATCGTCGCTGTCTCCAGTAGCTGTCCTCGCTGATTGCGTAGCTTCGTTGCAGTGTCAGACATTCCAGTGTCCTGCCGTCATCGCACATTTTTATTTTCGGCGCATCATGTTTCATGTCTTGCAGTGATGTATACTTGCTGTTCCTTTTTAGGCCACTTTCAACACTATTTATGTCGAAGCGTATTTCAGGTTGGTTCGATTAGTGAAATGGGGCATTCCTATTATGTCGCTTTGAATTGTGTGTCATCATATTTTTCAGCTGTAGTCAGTATTACTTTCTGTGTAAAAAACACTGAGAGATTCACAGAAGCGTTGAGTGTGTCTGATGTAGCAATTAAATTAGAAAATTATGACCAAAAGTAAGGGGTTGCCAGAACTATGTTATACGCAAAAAAAAAAAAAAAAAAAAAGGTTGGAATGGCTCTGAGCACTATGGGACTTAACCTCTGAGGTCATCAGTCCCCTAGAACGTAGAACTACTTAAACCTAACTAACCTAAGGACATCACACACATCCATTCCCGAGGCAGGATTCGAACCTGCGACCGTAGCGGTCCCGCGTTTCCAGATGGTAGCGCCTAGAACCGCTTTTTTTTTATTTATTTATTTTATTTTTTTTATCTTTTTTTTTATTTTATTTTTTTTTACTTTTTTTATAATTTGTTTTTTTTTTAAATGGAACTAAAAAAACAAGTGCCACCGCCACTTTTAATCCTAGAACAAAAAAATCTGGGCCACTTCAGGCGTTGGCTCCTGACTAAACCTACCCCAGAGAGCTGCCTATATACCAGGGGAAATATGGGAAATCAAGGTTAGGGCTACCCTTACAAACAAAACAAAATCTTCCTTTTTCTGAATTTTATGTTATTTTTTTTGTTGTTTTATATTTTTATTTATTTAATTTTTTTTATTTTTTTTTTTTATTTGTGTAGTTGATCAGAGGCCTTCTGCGCCCCGCTGGTAATATGTTGAGTCACGTCTTCTCGAAATTGATGTGTTCCGTTCAATTGTTCAGAAATGTTCATTGGATCAAACAGGTAACCTTCTTCTCTCATGGCTTAACACATTCCAGCTGCGAGGCGGCTCGTGGAAAGCACTCCCAAGGAAGTTCGAGAAAAATTGTCTGTATTTTGGGTGACGGACAACGACATAATGACGGTCATTGAGGTATGTCCAAAAATCGAGTACAGAGTCTACAGTTTGTCCAAATAAGTAGTGAATGGCATGTCCGCGAATCCAATTCACAGCATTGGTCTTTGTCCGAGGAAAATATTCACGTTCCGGAAATAATAATGAAAGGGGAGTAATCCGATCCGGAATGTCCCGCGTTAGAAAAGCCACAATACGTCGAACCAAGTGCCAAACCTCCGCCGCCGGTCCGCAAACAAACCGATGTTCATCATTGTCTGGCACTCCACACGTGGAGCATAGAGGTGATTGGGCGAGGTGGATACGATGAAGGCGAAATTGGTTGATTTGCTTACCATTGACAGTTAGGTACCAGACAGATTGAACATTCGTGTCAAGGTAACAGGCGAACACCGCGCGCCATACATGACGCCAGTCAACCTGGGGGAACTTTTGTTCAATCGGGTTAGGTGGACGACCTAATTGGAGGACATTGTATACTGCCTTTGTCTTGAGTAAAAGCTGTCTTGGTAAGGTGAGGCGTAGATAACTGAGTTCCAGAAAGAAGTACCGGATATAATGGAACTGGGCCGGAACATCCGAGATCATCACTGGGGCTGACAGTGAGACCGGCGAATATGCCGACAGGAGGAGACCAGTGAGGCTCGTTGGGCAACGGTTCCATACCGTCATCTGGGAGCTGATAAATAGGGCGCGAGCTCTATCCGGCACGTGAAACAGACCTATCCCACCTCGTTCACGGGGAAGAGGAAGGGTTGTATAGTTAACTTTGAACAACATCCCAGAGCTGACGAAAGATGCCATCGCTGCCAACATGCGACGTGCCACAGTAAGCGGGAAAGGTAGAACTTGCGCTACATGGGGAACTCGGGATGCGATATATGTATTGACATATCGAGCTCGTTGGAGAACATCTAGGGATCGAAGGCGATGGTCCATAAGACCTGCTCTGATCATTAAAAGGAGGCGTCGGCAGTTGATGGTGGCTGAACGCCGGAGATCAGATGAAAAATCTATTCCCAAACAACGAATGGTATCAACGATGGTGAGAGGTGTAACGCACTCCACGGGAAGTCCCGTGCCAATGAACATAACTTGTGACTTACGTACGTTTAAAGAGCTACCCGACGCCTCACCATAAGTCGCTACCCACGTCAAAACAGCTCGAACCTCGTCGGCATTACGTAAACAGATGACTACATCGTCAGCATAGGCCGTGCAACAGAATCGGTAGCGATCTATGGACAACCCTACCAAACGTTGTCTTAGTCCACATAGCAAGGATTCCAAGGAAAAGGCGTACAAAATTGCTGATAGAGGGCAACCTTGACGTACAGATCGACCTATTATTATCGGTGGAGTGAGTCTGCCATTGTACATAATCCTGGATGAGGCACCCCGCAGAAGGCGCATCACTACCGTGATAATGGCGACTGGGAAACCCATATGGTGGAGAACGGCCGTAAGGAACGAATGGTCAACCCTATCAAAAGCTTGACTAAAGTCCAAAGACGCAAGTGCCCCAGAGAGGCGTTGTGCCTGGGTAACGGCGATCATATCCCTGTAGCGGCATAAAGCCGTGCGAATATTATTATCTCCTCCCAAAGATGCTTGGTCTGGCGACACAACATATCGGGCAACGTTTTTAAGTCGTGCTGCCAAAAGGCGAGTGAAGATTTTCATATCACTGTTAAGGAGGGTGAGGGGCCGATAATCACTGATATTGTTGCCACCGTGCGGTTTATGTACAGGAATAATAGTTCCTTCCATGAAAGCGTCCGGCACGGGTACTTCCGGAGACATCAGTTCCCGACAGATGGAGGTGAAGGTTGACTCTAACAAATCACGGAAGGTGCGATAAAATTCGAGGGGAAGACCGTCGGGTCCTGGGGAGCGATTGATGGTTCCTGCCCGGATCGCATCGCGGACTTCCTCACCAGTCACCTCCGACATCAAGTCAATCGCCGCATCTCCTGGGATACCACCGAAGTTGAGCTGTGAGACTTCCTCGATCAACTCTGGGGAATGTGGAATTGCGGCGTAGAGCTGCCGGTAGTGGGCGTGTAGCACATTCCCTATTGCAGATTGGGTTACGGAGCGACGCCCTTCTTGATCCGTTAGGACGTGAATCAATTTTCGGCGTCGATTTTGTCGTTCTTGGATGATATGGTACATCGACGGATGTTCATGAGGCATGCGATCAGCAGTACGAGATCGTACTATCGCTCCTTCCAAATGCCGTCGCATGAGACAGGAGATTTGGGCCTTAGCTTGGTTCATCCTTGTATGGCGCTCAGGGGAGGCTGGCATCGTGGAACATTCTCGTAGGATCCTGTAGTAAAAGTCCATAGTGCTCTTCCTCCAGGCGACAACATCTTTGCCATACCGGATTAAAGTTTTTCGAAGAGCAGGTTTTGCACACTGGATCCACCAGGATATGGTAGACGGATACGTGGGTCGGCGTCTATTACATGTAATCCAAGTGTCTTCTATTAGAAGTCGACAGTCAGGTGAATTAAGAAGTGCCGTGTTCAGTTTCCATAAACCACGTCCGTGCCATACTGCCTGTCTTGTGAGAACAACATCACAGAAGTAAGCCTCATGGTCTGAGAAAGCAACAGGCCAGATTTCAGCCTGTCGAGTGTGCTGAATTAGGGATCGCGAGATGTAGATGCGATCCAGTCGGCTAGAGGAGTGCGCAGTGTAGTACGTAAAGCCCAAAAGATCACCGTGAACATGTCTCCACGTGTCGACAAATTGTAGCCGCGTGACGACTGTTTCCAGAGCTGCGCATGGTGAGTGACGCGGCAATTGATCCTGAGGTCGCTGGGTGCAGTTGAAGTCTCCACCCATGACCCAGTCATCGTGTGGTCCCATAAAAAGGGGTGTGACTTCATTCGCGAAGAAGGCATTGCGTTCACGACGGTAGCTGGAGCCTGACGGCGCATAAATGTTGACGATGCGTACACCAAAGAGAGTAATGGCCATACCTCTGCCGCTGGGGAGGTATAGGACATCTGCGGCAGGAAGACCTTCGCGTAAGATGATGGCAACACCACTACCGGTGTCCGAAGCGGGAGAAAGATGCACCGTGAAGCCATGTGGTGGTGAAAAGTCGGCGACATGCACTTCCTGAAAAAGCGCAATATCTATGTCCGCATCATAAATCATATCGCGGAGCAGCGCTAGTTTGTGGGGCGCACGAATGGTCGCGAGGTTAATCGTTGCGACACGATAATGCTGGTGTTGGAGTCCCACAGGCACAGGTGGTGCTTCTTCTTCAGGAGCGAGAGGTCGTCGATCTTGCCGGTCCGCTGAAGAGGATGCTATTGTGGAGAGTTTGCGGGCGCGGGCGCAACCGATGGGGGTGCCCCATCATCAGCAGCGTCCACCCCAGTCCCTTCGATCTCCACGTCGTCTGCCCAGGAGACTGATACTGCGGTAGGGCATCGGCTGTGCACGTCATCCACGTGGAGAGGAGACGTAGTTGTCGTCTCATCGGATAGGCTCTCTTCAACGTCGACCTGTGGGGGCGACGGCGTCAGTAAGGAGGGGTGTTCGTTGCTAGTGGTCGCCTGTGGCGGGTCTTTCGCATCAGACTTTTGGTCATCAAAGAGCGGTTTGTCGTCCATCTTCGGGTCTGCATCCCTGGTATCCATCCGTAGAATGGATTCATCAGGGGGTGTACGGCTACGTTTCTTTCTCTTTCGTGTCGACCCTTGTTTTCTAACATGTCGTTCAGAGTCCGATTGCGGGTGGCTTTCGTCTGACTCTGGACCAGTCTGAAGGAAAGCAGAAGTAGGTACCACTCCCGGATCAACGTCCATCTCAGTAGCATTTTCAGTCACAGTGCTGCGATGATTCGGCAGGTTAGGATCTGGCGTCTGGGGCACCTCAGAAGGAATCTCAGGAGCGGTTGCATCTACCTGATCAGACGACGTCAACGGAGCAGGAAGACTCTGTGTAGACGTGCTACCTTCCTGGGCAACCTTAGCGTATGTGACAGGGATCTGAGTCATCACTGCTGGGGACGCTTCCTCGCCGACCGGCGTCTGGATCAGGCGGCGTCGCATGCAGGCGGATCGGACGTGGCCTTCTTGTCCACAACCCGCACATGTTCGGGGTTGGCCGTCGTACATGACAATGGCTCGCACCCCGCCAATGGTCAGGTATGATGGAATATGTTTTTTCAGTTCAATTTTGACCTGACGCACACCATTAAGGACATGGTAGGTCGTGAAGGTTTGCCATTTTTCCTCTACGTAACCGATGACGTTACCGTATGGTTGTAACGCAGAGACAACTTCGTCCTTCGGCACTTCAAAAGGTAGTTCAAACACCCTAATCGTGCGTTGACCGTACTCTGCGAGTTCAAGTGTTACAGCTCCGACGTGACCATCAGAGTATTTGAACTTAAGTCCATTGGCATGGCGGCGAATAACATCTTCACACACCTCGGTGTTTGTCATTTTAATATGAACGACACTACTCGTGATCGAAAAATGGATTCCGACAACGTGGTTAGGATCTAAACGAACTTCTTCACGTATGAACGTTTCAACTTCATGTGCACGAGGTCGCGCATGTTCAGCTGGGAAGGAAACTTTAAGGGTCGCACGGCGGTAAGCGCTCGACATGTTGTTCACGGTGGACGGACACAAGCCTTAAAGCTACGACGCGGAAGTAAACAAACCCCTGCAGCGGAGCACTGGCCGGCGCGCGGGGCCGTCCGCACGCTGCCACGGCTGAGAGCCGACTGTACCGCTCAGCCACCCCGGCCGGCCTGTTATTTGCAATTAAAATCTACCTGACGTATTACGTAAATGTAGGTTACGTACCAAAGAAGTTCCAGTCTGCAAGTGTTAGTCCGATTATCTAAATTGCACGTGTAAGCGATCTATCAAGCATGATAGGCAGCAAATATCGGGGTTCCGCACCATACACACGATATTCATGTAGGTTTCTCTGAACAGATATGGTTGTTAGGGCTTATGCCTAGAGATGAAGCGGAAATGCCCTCTTGTGGGAACTAAGTGGTTCACCTTACTTGTTTCTTTAACACTTGGCAGAAGAGAACACTCCATGTGACCAGAACATATATTTTCTCCCATTTTTTTCCGCTCCTAGTCCATCTGTTTCGTAGAATGGTAAAAAACCCTTTACTCATGTCAGAACAGTTGGTTCTGAAAGACAGCTCTTTGTCACTTCGGCCTACATTTTTACGTATTAGTAGTCAGTTCTGATGTAATACAGCATACACCTTCTGTGATCACATTTTAGACGTTATGCCTAACACTGATAACATTGTGATTCTCGAAGTTTTCCCGGCGTACTGAATGTTCGATGAGGTTTAGGGATTGCAGCCGGAGTGGCGGACACACCTGAAGATGTCTGGACGTTTGCCAGCCGAAATATTGAGGCAAGAAGTCAACATGATCCGGCTGCAATCCCGAAACCTCAGAGAACACTGATAACAATTACTGAAAGACAGAACAATCTTTTATCGCACTGAGAGAAAAGCTTTTGTGTGGTACTGATATGCTAATTCCTCGAAGTCTGATGTGAAAGTCGTGCTCCAATTGATTTTAGGTACTTTTTTAAAACAGCCTTTCTAAACAGCTGAGCAATCTCAGTTGCAGCAGGAGGATGAGGTACCTGCCCTTGGACAGCCACTTTCTCACACAATACGATACTTTGATGTACAAGAATTACACTGGTGGCCATTAAAATCGAAGTCCTACGAGGCGGCATGCAACAAATGTGAAATTGTCATGAAGAGTACTACATCCGCCTCTGCAGTTGAGAGTGATGAGCCTAGAGCCTATCGTGGGAGGCCCCGGTTTCCCGGTACTACCAAGAATTTTCTTGGTGACAACACTGGTTGGGGTGCACTCAGTCTCGTGAGGCTAAGAATGAGAAGTAGCGACCAGGAGGTCAAGAAAGCCACAACGAGAGGGGGCGCGGTGTGCTCACCCACGCCCCTTCATACCGCATCCAGTGACGCCGCTGGCAAGGATGACATGACTGTCGGTCGGTCCTGAGCGGCACACCATGGCCAGAATGCGGAGCTTTGCTTTCTTGCTTGGCTCTGTCAAGAATTTTAATAATTCTGAGGGAAATTAGCATACTTCAGGAGACTTGTTTTGACTTAAGTCTTTCAGTGGTCTTTAAAATTCTTCTTGCAGCATTATACCTCCCATTTCATCTTCGTCTATCCCTCGTCTCTTCCTACAATGCTGTCTACAAATTCGTTTGTCTTGTAAAGACCATCTATTTTATTCTTTCCACCTTTTAGCCTTTCCTTTGTTGCCTAGCACCGGCCTGCAATATTTCTCTTTAATTTTATATCTTTCTGCAAGATCTTCAGTGTTAATCTGCAGTTCATAAGCATTAAATTATCGTCACATTTCTCAGCTTTCTCTGGAAATATTTTGCAGTTTAAAATCTACTTTTAAAATGTCTGTCTTACCATTATGTAATGTATCTGAAACCTTCTAGTATCTAGAAGTCGTTTATGAGTCTTAAACCCAGTATTAGCAATGATTAAATTGTATTCTGTGCAAAATTCCACCTGGTGGCTTCCCCTTTCATTCTTTTAACCCAGTCTATGTTCTGCTATTTTTTCTTCCTGCCCTTTTCCTACCACCGAATTCCAGTCCCTAACACAATTAAATTTTCATCACCCTAATTTCTTTCATCTCATTACACAGTCTTTCAAACTCTTCATCATTTGCGGAGCTAGTTGATATATTAACTTCGTTGATATATTAACTTCGATGGGTATTGTCTTTGTATCTTTCTCGATGGTATAATGCGTTGACTATGCATTGCTTACTCACATACCCATTTCTTATTTATTATGAGACCTTTTCCTGCATTAGCCCTACTGGATTTTATGCTATTATTCTGTGCTGACCTGCCCAGAGGTCCTGTTCTTTCTGCCACAGCACTCCGCTAATTCTCACAATATCTAACATCAACCACCATTTCTATTTTCAACTACTTTAACTTACCTAGCTGATTAATGGATGTAATATGCCACCCTCAGATCTGTACAATGCCACTTTTGTTTTTCCTGATGACAAAATTCTGTAAAGTAGTCACTGCCTGGAGATGCGAAAGGGGGACGACTTTACCTCTGAAATACTTTACCCAACGGGCTTTCATCATTAAACCATACAGTGGAGTTGTATGCCGCCAGGGAAATATATCGGCTGTAGTTTACCATTGGTTTCAGCCATTTGCAGCACCAACATATCCTGGCCAACGCCAGATCAGTCAGTCCTCCAGACCCCTGCGTTTACTGACAAGGCTACTACTCCTTTTTTCTGACATATCCACAGATCCTCTCCGATGTGGTTGCAGCTACGGTATGACTACCTGCTTCGTAGAGGCGCGCAAGCCACATTACGTCGGCTAGGTCCATTGATCATTGGGAGCCATAATCCATTCGAACATAAGAATGTAATCTTACGTATGCATGGATATGGCTATACAGGGCTATTACAAATGATTGAAGTGATTTCATAAATTCACTGTAGCTCCATTCATTGACATATGGTCACGACACACTACAGATACGTAGAAAAACTCATAAAGTTTTGTTCGGCTGAAGCCGCACTTCAGGTTTCTGCCGCCAGAGCGCTCGAGAGCGCAGTGAGATAAAACGGCGACAGGAGCCGAGAAAGCGTATGTCATGCTTGAAATGCACTCACATCAGTCAGTCATAACAGTGCAACGACACTTCAGGACGAAGTTCCACAAAGATCCACCAACTGCTAACTCCATTCGGCGATGGTATGCGCAGTTTAAAGCTTCTGGATGCCTCTGTAAGGGGAAATCAACGGGTCGGCCTTCAGTGAGCGAAGAAACGGTTGAACGCGTGCGGGCAAGTTTCACGCGTAGCCCGCGGAAGTCGACGAATAAAGCAAGCAGGGAGCTAAACGTACCACAGCCGACGGTTTGGAAAATCTTACGGAAAAGGCTAAAGCAGAAGCCTTACCGTTTACAATTGCTACAAGCCCTCACACCCGATGACAAAGTCAAACGCTTTGAATTTTCGGCGCGGTTGCAACAGCTCATGGAAGAGGAAGCGTTCAGTGCGAAACTTGTTTTCAGTGTTGAAGCAACATTTTTTCTTAATGGTGAAGTGAACAGACACAATGTGCGAATCTGGGCGGTAGAGAATCCTCACGCGTTCGTGCAGCAGATTCGCAATTCACCAAAAGTTAACGTGTTTTGCGCAATCTCACGGTTTTAAGTTTACGGCCCCTTTTTCTTCTGCAGAAAAAACGTTACAGAACACGTGTATCTGGACATGCTGGAAAATTGGCTCATGCCACAACAGGAGACCGACTGCACCGACTTCATCTTTCAACAGGATGGTGCTCCACCGCACTTCCATCATGATGTTCGGCATTTCTTAAACAGGAGATTGGAAAACCGATGGATCGGTCGTGGTGGAGATCATGATCAGCAATTCATGTCATGGCCTCCACGCTCTCCCGACTTAACCCCATGCGATTTCTTTCTGTGGGGTTATGCGAAAGATTCAGTGTTTAAACCTCCTCTACCAAGAAACGTGCCAGAACTGCGAGATCGCATCAACGATGCTTTCGAACTCATTGATGGGGACATGCTGCGACGAGTGTGGGAGGAACTTGATTATCGGCTTGATGTCTGGCGAATCACTAAAGGAGCACATATCGAACATTTGTGAATGCCTAAAAAATTTTTTTGAGTTTTTGTATGTGTGTGCAAAGCATTGTGAAAATATCTCAAATAATAAAGTTATTGTAGAGCTGTGAAATCGCTTCAATCATTTGTAATAACCCTGTACTTAATTGAATTTTGAAAATACCTTGACCGAATATGACACCTAAAACCAGTTTGCATTTCAGGAAGTAATACATTGGGGAAATGGAAGAGCATTGCAGAGAGGGGCGCTATCTTAGGCTGAGACAGCACAACAACCCGTCGTGGCCGGCCAGGGTGGCCGAGCGGCTCTAGGCGCTACAGTCTGGAACCGCGTGACCGCTGCGGTCGCAGGTTCGAGTCCTGCCTCGGGCATGGATGTGTGTGATGTCCTTAGGTTAGTTAGGTTTAAGTAATTCTAAGGTCTAGGGGACTGATGACCTCAGAAGTTAAGTCCCATAGTGCTCAGAGCCATTTGAACCAGACTGATAAAACAGGACAGGTGACGAACTGTGGCGGAACTAACATCAGACTTTAAGGCTCGGCAGAGTACAAGTGTGTCTGAACACACAGTGCATCGAACACTCCTAACGATGGGCCTCCGCAGCCCACAAACTACGCATGTGACAATATTAACACCACAACATTGGCGACTACGGCTGAAATGGGCACATGTTCATCAGCACTGGACGTTGGCGCAGTGGCAGATTGTTGCATGGTCTCATGAATTCAGTACCTTATTCATTATGCCGATGGGAGGACACGAATCCGTCTTCTTCCAGGGGAACAGCTCCTTGACACTTGTACTGCAGGACGGAGACAAGCTGGCAGCTGCTCCATTATGCTCCGGGGAACATCCACGGGGGCATCCGTGGGTCCAGTGTAGCTCGTTTAAGACACCATGGCGGCCAAGGAGTATCGCACACTGGTCGCAGACAACGTACACTCCTTCATGACGATCATGTTTCCCGACGGCAGTGGCATTTTTCAACAATAATGCACCATGTCACAAAGTCAGTGGTGTTTATGGAGTGGTTCGAGGAACACAGTGGCGAGTTCCGATTGATGTGCTGGCCGCCCACCTTGCCAAATCTCAACCCGGCAGAACACACCTGGGATGTGATTGAATGTGGCGTCAAACTCATAACACACTCCACAGAATTTACGGGAATTAGGTGACTTGTGTGTGCAGATGTTGTGCCAGTTTCCTCCGGCGGTCTACCAAGAATTTATTGCTTCAATGCCACAACGCATCGCCGCTGTTATCGTGCCAAAGGTGGACATACTGGCTATTGGTTAGGTGGTCATAATGTTCTGGCTGATCAGTGTATCTTCAAGTTACGAGTTTTCTAACTGGATCATAGCTGTTATTGTGACTGATTACTCTCCAGTTATATTTTTGATGAAATATGATAAACATGTTTGTGTCCTGCATTTTACCCAATCTGAAGATTTTTTAATGATTCCACTGAAGATGTACATACTGCCCGAGACTAACTGGAAAAGACTAAAAAGATGTTCATATTATGCGCCTTTAGTCGATATTATTATACCAAAATGACCTTCATTCAATAGGTTATAGCAATTGTGTACCAATGATTTAAAGTTCTCAAATTATGACTACATTTTCGAAGTTCATCAGGAAAATTATTTTTGCACATTTTATCTGAACAGAAACAATGGACTGCAACTGGAATTTCATCCTTATAGCTTAATTTACTAAAATTTCCAAATTGTAATCAACGTTATTTACGTTGTAAGCATGATCTATATTCGGACTCTAAATAAACACAGAAATTAGGAAGAATAAAAACATGGTGATCAAATTCCTTCTCCGCAACATGTTCCATCTTTATGGAGGGGTGCATTCTTGCTTTATATCGACAGTAATTTTACCCTACGCTCTGCTTTGGTTTATTTGCTTTTAATTCTCTTTAATGCCCCGAGGAGGGAGATGTTATAGTAGCCCAGTAGCGTGGCGTGTTTCATTTATGGTCCTATTTTGCAGAGCTTAAATTTGCGGTTTTTACGAGCGGTGCATAATAATTATTGATTCTGTAAAGGGCTTTGAGGCACTCTGTGAAGACTTCTGTTCTGTTTACCACAATTTATGGCGTCGTAAATGGGCTTTTTCCGGCAGAAGCTTTGCTGCCTGGCAAATTCGTGATGTCCGCAGATTCCCACGGCGGCATCGCTGAATAAAGTCCTTTGGTTTTCGAGCCGCATTTAATACACTCTAAGATGAAAAAAAGACACACCATCAAGAAATTTTCCGAATGCAATGAAAATCGGAAAGGTAATGTATATTTACAGACAAATAAATGATCACGATATCAGAAAAATTGGATGATTTATTGAAGATAAGAAGTTTCACAAACTGGGCAAGTTATTATTGCGTTCGTTCACCTTTGGCGCCTAAGCAAGCAGTTACTCGGCTTGTCATTGATTGAAAGAGTTGTTAGATGTCCTCCTGAGGGATCTCGCGCCAAATTCTATAATTCTATTGAAGTGGTGCGTTAGACCGTTAAAGTCCCGCCGCGCGGGATTAGCCGAGCGGTCAAGGGCGCTGCAGTCATGGACTGTGCGGCTGGTCCCGGCGGAGGTTCGAGTCCTCCCTCGGGCATGGGTGTGTGTGTGTTTGTCCTTAGGATAATTTAGGTTAAGTAGTGTGTAAGCTTAGGGACTGATGACCTTCGCAGTTAAGTCCCATAAGATTTCACACACATTCTTTTTGTTGAAGTCCCGAGCTGTTTGGAGGGCCCTGCCCATAACCATTCACACGCTCTCAATTGGAGATAGATTGACGACCTTGTTGGCCGAGGTAGGGTTTGACAAGCATGAAGACAAGCAACAGAAACTATCACCGTGTGCGGGCGGACATTATCTTGCTGAAATGAAAGCCCAGCAAGTCTTGCCATGGAAGGCAACAAAACGACGCATAGTATATCGCCGACGTTCCGCTGTGCCGTAAGAAGGCCACAGATGACAATCAAAGGGATCCTGCTATGAAAAGAAATGGCACTTCCGACCATCACTCCTGGATGTCGGGCCGTATGGCGGGCAACATTCGGGCTGGTATCTAACCGTTGTCCGTGGCGTCTCCAGACACGTCTTCACTGGTCATCGGGGCTCAGTTCGAAGTGGGCTCACAACTGAAGACAATTATACTCCATTTAATGTGATTACAGACGAAGACGTGTCTTCTGGAGACGCCCCGGACTGTCGCCCGCCAAAGGTCTGACAACCAGCAGTGATATTCTGGTGTGGCATTTCTTTTCATAGCACGGCCCCTTTGGTTGTCATCTGCGCACCCTTACAGCAAAGCAGTACGTCGACGATATTCTACGACCCATTTTGTTACCCTTCATAGAAAGCCATCTGGGGCTTATATTTCAGCAAAATAATGCCCACCCACACATGACGAGAGTTTTCACTTCTTTCTTCGTGCTTTCCAAACCCTATCTTTGCCCAGCAAGCTCACCGTATCTCTCCCCAATTGAGAACGTTTGGAGATTATGGGGACATCCAACAAATTTATACATCAATGCCAAGCCGAATAACTGCTTGCATAAGGACCAGAGGTGGACCAATGCATTACTGACTTGCTCAATTTGTAAAGCACTTTCTCTTGAATAAATCATCCAGTTTTTCTGAAACTGTTTAAATGGTTCAAATGGCTCTGAGCACTATGGGATTTAACATCTGAGGTCACCAATCCCATATAACTTAGAACTACTTAAACCTAACTAACCTAAGGACTTCACACACATCCATGCCCAAGGCAGGATTCGAACCTGCGACCGTAGCAGTCGCGCAGTTCCGGATTAAAGTGCCTAGAACCGCTCGGCCACCGCGGCCGGCTCTGAAACTGTAATCACCTGTTTGTCAGTACGTCTACATCATATGTACTGATTTCCGTCGCATTCGGATAACTCCTTCGTGGTGCTTCTTTTTTTTTTTTTTTTGGAGGAATTTTAATTCACTACTGATCGATTCATGGATCTCAAAAGCAATTAGGCGCTGATGGCTTGTGTCTACGCGACTGATAGCAGACACTTGCGACTGAACTATCCAAGCACGACTCAGGACCCGTTCTCACAGATTTGCTTCCGAGAGTACCTCATCTCCTACATTCCAAATTTCACGTAAGTCCTCCTGCAAACCTTGCGCGGTTAGCACTCCTGGAAGGAAGGAAGGAAAGAAGGAAAGTCATGACTCAGCCAGAGCCTACGCGGTTATTTCCAGAATAGCTTTTCACTATGCAGCGGAGAGTGCGCTACTACGAAACTTCCTGGCAGTTTAAAACTCTGTGATGGACCGGGACTCGAACCTGGGACCTTTCTCTTTCATGGGCAAATGATCTCTACTTTGCTGATCTAGTCTTAGCTTCAGGTTTTGATGGATGGCCAAGGATATTTTGACGACACTGGCTCTTATCCTTGGGTTTTGCACCTGCTCATTGCAGAAATACACTACTGGCCATTAAAATTGCTACACCACGAAGATGACGTGCTACAGACGCGAAATTTAACCGACAAGAAGAACATGCTGTGATATGCAAATGATTAGCTTTTCAGAGCATTCACACAAGGTTGGCGCCGGTGGCAATACCTACAACGTGCTGACAGGAGGAAAGTTTCCCACCGATTTCTCATACACAAACAGCAGTTGACCGGCGTTGCCTGGTGAGACGTTGTTGCGATGCCTCGTGCAAGGAGGAGAAATGCGTACCATCACGTTTCCGACTTTGATAAAGGTCGGATTGTAGCCTATCGCGATTACAGTTTGTCGTATCACTACATTGCATGCTCGCGTTGGTCGAGAGCCAATGACTGTTAGCAGAATATGGAATCGGTGGGTTCAGGAGGGTAATACGGAACGCCGTGCTGGATCCCAACGGCCTCGTATCACTACCAGTCGAGATGACAGGCATCTTATCCGCATGGCTGTAACGGATCGTGCGGCCACGTCCCGATCCCTGAGTCAAGAGATGGAGACGTTTGCAAGACAACAATCATCTGCACGAACAGTTCGACGACGTTTGCAGCAGCATGGAATATCAGCTCGGAGACCATGGCTGCGGTTACCCTTGACGCTGCATCACAGACAGGAGCGCCTGCGATGGTGTACTCAACGACGAACCTGGGTGCACGAATGGCAAGACGTCATTAATCGGATGAATCCAGGTTCTGTTTACAGCATCATGATGGTCGCATCCGTGTTTGGCGACATCGCGGTGAACGCAGATTGGAAGCGTGTATTCGTCATCGCCATACTGGCGTATCATCCGGCTTGATGGTATGGGGTGCCATTGGTTACACGTCTCGGTCACCTCTTGTTCGCATTGACGGCACTTTGAACAGTAGACGTTACATTTCAGATGTGTTACGACCCGCGGCTCTACCCTTCAAATGGCTCTGAGCGCTATGGGACTTAACATCTGTGGTCATCAGTCCCCTAGAACTTAGAACTACTTAAACCTAACTAACCTAAGGACATCACACACATCCATGCCCGAGGCAGGATTCGAACCTGCGACCGTAGCAGTCGCGCGGCTCCGGACTGAGCGCCTAGAACCGCTAGACCACCGCGGCCGGCGCTCTACCCTTCATTCGATCCCTGCGAAACCCTACATTTCAGCAGGATAATGCACGACCGCATGTTGCAGGTCCTGTACGGGCCTTTCTGGATACAGAAAATGTTTGACTGCTGCCCTGGCCAGCACATTCTCCAGATCTCTCACCAACTGAAAACGTCTGGTCAATGGTGGCCGAGCAACTGGCTCGTCACAATACGCCAGTCACTACTCTTGATGAACTGTGGTATCGTGTTGAAGCTGCATGGGCAGTTGTACCTGTACACGCCATCCAAGCTTTGTTTGACTCAATGCCCAGGCGTATCAAGGCCGTTATTACGGCCAGAGGTGGTTGTTGTGGGTACTGATTTCTCAGGATGTATGCACCCAAATTGCGTGAAATTGTAATCACATGTGAGTTCTAGTATAATATATTTGTCCAATGAATACCCGTTTATCATCTGCATTTCTTCTTGGTGTAGCAACTTTAATGGCCAGTAGTGTAATTCCATGTCGGTTATTCGTGTCTGTAAGTTTCACATGCATCGCAAATCAACAGTGACTCGTTTTGTGGTATTACATGTGTATGTCTATGACACTCTCAACGTCACGGTAGAATAAATTCTCAGTCAGTTAATGAATTTGTGTGCTTGTCACGTCCTATAAAGGTTTCATTGTTTTGCACACAGAATGCTTGTCCGATAAGGCGCACATTAGCTTCAGTATATGATATTAGAAACAATCGACAGTCGATGAAGCTTTTTTTTTTTAGCATCCTCCTAAATTTTTACATGGGTTCAATCACCTGGGAGTTGATATTTGTGCATAAGACACCCAGCAGAAAAATGCTCCTATCGGAGGACAAAGAATGCGAATATGTTCCTGTTTATTTACAAGACTCTGACTGAAAACTGGGACACCAGCTGCTTCATTCGACAGAGTGGGGCAAATAAATGTGGCCTGGAGACCAGAGTTCCAGGGTACAAAGAAACTCAACAGAGGAAAGGAAATACAGTACTAACCTGACTATGTTAGTTGTTGAAAGTGACCACCATTCATCTCTTGGCGCTTCCGGGCCCTGGTCAGCAAGTTGCTGATGGCGGATCGAAGCTGAACAGCTTGAATTGCTGCCGTCTCATACGAAATGTTCTGCTGCAGTTCTTGAAGAGTGTGAGTGTTGCTGCGGTACACCATAGACTTGAGGGCTCTACACAAATTAATCGCACACCGACAGATCATGTGATCTAGGTGGCCAGCCAGGGCGGCGACCAAACTGCCCTCTGCTGACAACTCTGTTAGGCATGAAGAATGTGTAAATGTGCTCCAAGGCTCGGCTGGCTGTATGGGCAGTTGCTTCATCATGTTGGAAGTAACTGTAGGTCTTTCCCTCTCCCGTTACTCATCTGGGCCACGTTAATTGCCCTATCCTTTAACTTCCCAAAAATTATGACATGCGAAGATATTCGAGCTTTTTTTATCATGCAACTCACCTCAGACGCCCACAAGTTCTCCTAACTGTAATTCACTTACACCCACTAGGCCATCGCTGTAAATCGCTCATAGCCAAGCAGTTCCAGTTGCCCTTTTCTCACACAGTCATTTAGCCCAACTCATTGGCATCATTACCTCTTTGTATCTCTCTGTCATTGTCTCTTGTGTCATACGCACAGTCCCCTTCCTCTGCACTACTACTACTACAGTCTAGTTACACTGTCATTGTCTCACTCTTGCTCTCTCTTACTGCTAATATCTCATTCCTTTCTTCCTACTGCTGCTTTCTTTTGTCTCCGTCACTACTTCCCTCTTCCTGGTTTTCATTGTCATATAATGTCTCTCATTATCACTGGCTCTCACCCATTTCCACTTTCTCTTCCCCTTTATTCTTCCCCGCTCGCCCCTCCCCCCCTCACCCCCTTCCCCACCATACTGTCTCCTTCATTCCTTTCCTAGCACTGTTCTGTTACTGTCAACTGTGTTTCACTGCACTGTGTCCTTCTATCACACACACTGCCATTGTCTCTTTTTCTCTTTCTATGGCACAAACACTGTCTACTGTCTTCCAGCACTTACTACTTTTCCGTCTCTTTCCTACTGTAAGTGTCTTCTTCTCTCTCAGCATAAGAAACCGCGAACATATTGATATGCCAAAATTTTTGGGAAAATTGTTAAATGTGCTGAGGGACGTAGAATGTAGCAGCTGATACTCCACTTTTCAGTTAAAATCTTTTAAATAAACTGGAACATATTCGCACTTTTTGTTCTCTGACAGGAGCATTTCTCCGCTGGTTCCCTTCTTTTCCCTGCTGCAACAGGGCATGTAACTCATACGAAAAGAAATGTATTGTTCAGGAAAATTTAGATAGCTTACTTTTATGAAACTGAAATAATGCAAAACTAATTTTACACCTGAGATCGGATTTTACGTGCCAAAAACATTGCGTGTGCTTCAGTACAGCAGCATGTGATTCCCAGGTGACAACGGAAACACCTTACGGCATATTTCTCCGATATACGCCACATTATAAATTACATTTTCGTTTTACATCGGGTTTTACGTGAGTGTTTTACGTGTACAAGTACGGTAACTTTGAACCTCTGTATATCGGAAATGGGTGAAGATATGAATAAAATTTTCCAGGTTGTTCGAGATTGGGATCTTAGGAACATAGCCATTTGCTGTGCATAACCGTCTCGGAATCCGCGGCTGAGTTTTGGTACCCATAAAACAATTTTTTTTAGGGTGATTCTCAATAACAGATAAAGATTTTTGAAAACGGAGAAATTGATCTTCTAGATAAATCCCTAGAAAATATACCGTTAAAATCTGAGCAATTTGCTGCTGTTATTTATTATTTAGATTTCGCCTCAAACCAAATTTTACTTGTAGAAGCAGGGTAACTCTGAACCTCTGTCTCTTGGAAACGGATAAAGATATCAAGAAAATTTTCAAAGCTGTCTGAGATTGGGATCTTAGGAATATATTGTAAGAGTTTCAGCCATTTGCTGGTGCATAGCCGTCTTGGAATGATCGGCTAGGGTTCGGGCTGCTCGTGAAGGCGAAAATATAATAGTAAAACAATTTTTGGGGGTTTTCCGAGGAATCGAACATGAACTAATAGCGTCTCCGTAAGTCCCATCAAGCCCACATCAAATGTAACAAGTACGAAACAATTTGTTCCATTTACCTAAGCATACTTTGACCCCGTAGTGTATGGCAGTGACACTAAGACGATCCTTCCGTTGGGTATACGAATGGTCCGTAGCCTAAGTGCTATCCAAAGCACTTAAACTTACCTTTTTATCACCAAAAGAGCCCGAGGTATGAGGATCGGAAAAATCCTATTTTTATGCGCGACGTTTTGGAACATATTAGGTATCCATACTTTCGCATACATACCGATACTGACAATGAGAGGACTGAAGACAGGTTTAAGGGTTGTGACAGTTGTGGCAGATCTCTTATTAGGTGATCCGTTATGGAGAGGGATATCGTGATTATTCATATAAGCAATGTGGGACTGCTTCGTTGTGATACTACTTTATATGTCTGAATGAGAATTCGATTCGTATTGCACCTGTTATACTGTGATTTCAGATGGGAAGGCGGAAGAAGTTACTTTTGTCACGGAGGTACGTGCTTTCTTGATGCGCTGTTTGAAGTCATGTTCGGTTTGAGTGCAGAATGTTTCCTTATTCCGCTAAATATAATGCAGATCAAAATTTACAAACAAACGAGGACGCTTGTCGCTCCGTGACATCAACAACGTCACATCTTGCCCGTAGATCGTTTAGAAGGTGCATTCAGTTGTGGATTTAGAAAAACCAGCATTTCTTTCAGCACCCCACCTAAATGAACGGTCCGCTGCTGCAGCATGTATGCAACGTAGTGTAACTCCGATGCGAGTATACAGGATGTTTTAGAATGACGTTTTAAAAATTTGGGATGGGTTCTTACACCAGGACAAAAAGAAGTCCAGTAAACATGAGTTCTAAAATGCATACCTTAAAAGCTATGAGTATTTGTTCACCCTCGATGCTGTAAAACACATCTGCTCTACTGCAAGCTCTTTGCTTTCCATATTTTAGGAGGAGGTAGTAGGGGTCAAAACAGGAAAAAAATGCTCGGATAAAGAGGCTGTTCATCGTAGTTATTGGCTGTTTGTTGTTGAACTGCCTTCGGACTGCTTGGTCTGAAGGTTGACGATACGTTGGGCCACGAGGAAACAGCCAATTTCAAAAGTGATTTTGGTGGGAGGGTTGAATCACTTGAACTTCCAAGTAGTGGTTGCATGCCACAAAATCTGCCAGCTCATATTACTCTAGGCTTGATTTGATCTGTGCTAATAACATCCATGATTTGCACTGACAGTGCTGTAGCATGGAACAACAGAAAATTAAAAGAAAACTTTCTGAATTGCAAGTTAAGTCTCGTATATGGTGGATACTACGCTCGTTTGTTAAACAAAGCAATGTGAACTTATTTGTCAGTAGTGCTTTGGCTGATATTACCAGAAACGACATTTCCTGTCACAACACCAGTAGCTAATTACTTTTCGAAATACTTTGAAACACTCTTTTGTCAATGTATGCCAACTGTGAACTATGTTGCGTAGCATAGTTACAGAGCATATACACGGTGCAGCAACTAACATGGGCCACCACTGGTACATCCAGAATGAATAAATACGTCGAGCTGGGTTTTCGTAAATTATACTGGAAAACGTGGCGAATTTTATGATATACATAAGTAATTTTCGCCGTTTAGGGCTATAACTACCGTGTTATTACAGCAACATGACCTTTTTATTTTTAAATGGAACCAAATAACTTTTGCGAGAGTGGAAAGAGCCTTAGAAGAGGACTTAAGACATAATGTGTGTGGAACTCAAGGGGAAAAAACGAGATAACAGCGCCGCAAAGCACCATGCCACCAGCAGGAGAAGAGGTTAAACAAAACTCAGTCGTTCTGTACCTAAGGAAACCACACACATAACTCAGGTATTACGTGGACACTTTAACATGGCAGTCTTAGGTGAGGAGTGTTTTGCACTGTGGTTGTGTAAGGTACTACTACCTCATTTATGGCACTGTCATCCTCACTGTGACCACTACCAAATATACTGGAATGACAAAAGTCATGAGATACCTTCTAATATCGTGTCGGAACTCCTTTTGTCCGCTGTAGTGCAGGAACTCGAAGTGGCATCGACTCAAGCAGTGGTTGGAAGTCCCCTGCAGAAATATAGAGCCCAGCTGCCTTTATAGCCGTCCATAATTGCGAAAGTGTTGCCGGCGTAGGATTTT
Source organism: Schistocerca nitens (assembly GCF_023898315.1). Taxonomy (NCBI): domain Eukaryota; kingdom Metazoa; phylum Arthropoda; class Insecta; order Orthoptera; family Acrididae; genus Schistocerca; species Schistocerca nitens. Next base: position 608,406,113 of record NC_064616.1, read on the forward strand.
GTGCAGGAATTGACCTTTTCATAATTTCCCAAAAATGTTCGACTGGATTCATATCGGGCAATCTGGATGGGCAAATTATTCATTCAAACTGTCCAGAATGTTCTTCAGACCAACTACGAACAAGAATGCCCCAGTTACACGGCGCATTGTCATCCACAAAAATTCTATCGTTGTTTGGGAACATGAATTCCATGATCGGCTGTAAATCGTCTCCATGCAGCCAAACATAACCATTTACAGTCAACGATCGGTTCTGTTGGACTAGAGGACACAGTCAATTCGACGTAAACACAGCCAAACCATTATGGAGCTACCACCAGCTTGCACAGTACCTTGGTTGGTTGGTTGGTTGGCTTGGGGGAGGGGACCAAACAGTGAGGACATCGTTTCCATCGGATTAGGGAAGGATGGGGAAGGAAATCGGTCGCACCCTTTCAAAGGAACTATCCCGGCGTTTGCCTGAAGAGATTTAGGGACATCATCACAGTGCCTTGTTGACAACTTGGGTCCATGACTTCGTGCAGTCTACGCCACACTCGAACGCTACCATCAGCTCTTACCAACTGAAATCGGGACTCATCTGATCAGACCACGGTTTTCCAGTCGTCTAGGGTCCAATCGATATGGTCATGAGCCCAGGAGAGATGCTACAGGCGATGTCGTGCTGTTAGCAAAGGCATTCACATCAGTCGCCTGCTGTCATAGCCCATTAACGCCAAATTTCACCGCACTGTCCTAACGCATACGTTCATCGTACGTCCCACATTGATGTATGCAGTTATGTCACGCAGTGTTGCTTATCTGTTAGCACTGACAAATCTAGGCAGACGCCGATACTCTTGGACATTAAGTGGAGGCCGTCGACCATTGAGTTGTCCGTGGCGTAAGATAATGCCTGAAATGTCGTATTCTTAGCGCACTCTTGACACTGTGGATCTCGAAATATTGAATTCCTGCTTATTGTTATTCCATGACTTTTGTCACCTCAGTGTACTTTGAGCTCTCTGCTTTGCTTTGGGTTATATGTTGCGCATTTTTAATTTTTTTTTATAGTTTGACATAAGTTAAGAGACTATTCCTGGTCGATCACAGGCTCCAGTACGAGTTTCACAACACCAGAAGCGATTGGCGATTGTTATGAACTACTGTCAATGTTGCTTCTGCAGAAACACAACACGGTTGTGCGCTGGCTACCCTACGGGAGGGACGCTGCTTATTCCCTCGCCCATCGGTCGGTCTAACAAGGCGACCATCAGACCTGTTACTCACGGATTTGGATGAGCTTTAGATATGTTGTAGAATGACGTGTCCTCAGTACATAGCTAGGGACCTTTCATGTGACGGCCCCTAATTTCCGAGAAAATCGATTTTGAAATTTAATCGCTACCTCCTATACCTGCAATGTGCGTCAAGTTTCGACCTAGCGACCGAAGCGCGTTGGTTATGATACTGGTAGTACGGGTTAAAACCTTGGGTGTACACACTTTTCCTTTTTAGTCCTACAGAATATCATTAAATAGCATATTTCATGCAAAATTATTCGAAAGTAGTCATTTTCACCCCATAATTTCATTAATAAATCAGTCATTACAGGGAACTACGTTTAAATAATTATTCCGTTTGTTACAGAATGGCTTACACAACATGAAACTTCCTGGCAGATTAAAACTGTGTGCCGGATCGAGACTCGAACTCGGGACCTCGAGTCTCGGTCCGGTAGACAGTTTTACTCTGCCAGGAAGTTTCATATCACCGCACACTCCGCTGCAGAGTGAAAACTTCATTCCAGCTCACACAGAAGTCTTGTGCCCCATCGCTTGCATCGCCTGCTGTTTTAGAACAGAAGTCTGGATTGTATTTGTTGTAGAAGCAATCGGAACACAAATTCCTAAAACACCACACGCATTTCATGGAGGCTACGAGGCTACTGCATTGCAGAAACACGGATTTTTCAGAAGCGGTACTGGTAAACGCAGTTCGTTAAAATTCAAAAAGATTGTTCTTTTATCGTTCAACTTCGATGCTAACCGCGCGTATTTGATCATTACTCTGAAAGCACGTCCACTAAAATGATAAAGAATTAATTTTTTTTTGTGGAATCTTCCCCGAAGCGATTTCTCTATTAGTCTTCAGGAAGTCGAGGGCATTTTGATTTTTTTTTTTGTGAAAATTTTAACCTGTCGTAAAAGTAGACATCACATTATGTGCTAATCCATGCCACTATCGTGGCAACCGTTAACCTTAGCCTATGTTAACCTTTAACCTTAGCCTTCGTCTAAATAACACTACCGTTACAGGTATAGGAGGTATCTACAAAACTGTAACTTCAATTTTCTCGGAATCTTAGGGCCGTCGCAAGAAGAGTCGCTAGCAATGTACTCGGGACAGATCTCTCTAAAATATACCGGAGACTCTTCAAAATCAGTGATTAACGGGTCTGATGGTCTCCTTGTAAGATTTCGTTTATTTACGCTCGCGGCTGAGTGCCACGTTATGCAGTAGTGGAAATCAGTACAAACACATGGACTTTTTCAGGACAATTAAAATTGTCAGTTGGAACAATTGGTTGGTTGGCTCTGAGCACTATGGGACTCAACTGCTGTGGTCATTAGTCCCCCAGAACTTAAACCTAACTAACCTAAGGACATCACACACATCCATGCCCGAGGCAGGATTCGAACCTGCGACCGTAGCAGTCGCACGGTTCCGGACTGCGCGCCTAGAACCGCGAGACCACCGCGGCCGGCAGTTGGAATAATTGTTCACAGTGTATATGCAGTAGTATGAGAGCGAGTATACCGACATATGTAGTCAAACGGTATCGCATCTGATGTCAGTAGTACAGCATGTAACATGACGTCAACGATTCCTGTGGTAAAATGTGGAAGTCAGTATAAAAGCAGACGGCTCTGTGAGGTGTTACTGCTTACGTAGATGCCTTTACTGAAGATAGGAAACAGGCACGATTAGCGACAGTGCGTGCTGTGTACATAAACCACGATTGCGACGACGCCACGCGGAAAATACACTCCTGGAAATTGAAATAACAACACCGTGAATTCATTGTCCCAGGAAGGGGAAACTTTATTGACACATTCCTGGGGTCAGATACATCACATGATCACACTGACAGAACCACAGGCACATAGACACAGGCAACAGAGCATGCACAATGTCGGCACTAGTACAGTATATATCCACCTTTCGCAGCAATGCAGGCTGCTATTCTCCCATGGAGACGATCGTAGAGATGCTGGATGTAGTCCTGTGGAACGGCTTGCCGTGCCATTTCTACCTGGCGCCTCAGTTGGACCAGCGTTCGTGCTGGACGTGCAGACCGCGTGAGACGACGTTTCATCCAGTCCCAAACATGCTCAATGGGGGACAGATCCGGAGATCTTGCTGGCCAGGGTAGTTGACGTACACCTTCTAGAGCACGTTGGGTGGCACCGGATACATGCGGACGTGCATTGTCCTGTTGGAACAGCAAGTTCCCTTGCCGGTCTAGGAATGGTAGAACGATGGGTTCGATGACGGTTTGGATGTACCGTGCACTATTCAGTGTCCCCTCGACGATCACCAGTGGTGTACGGCCAGTGTAGGAGATCGCTCCCCACACCATGATGCCGGGTGTTGGCCCTGTGTGCCTCGGTCGTATGCAGTCCTGATTGTGGCGCTCACCTGCACGGCGCCAAACACGCATACGACCATCATTGGCACCAAGGCAGAAGCGACTCTCATCGCTGAAGACGACACGTCTCCATTCGTCCCTCCATTCACGCCTGTCGCGACACCACTGGAGGCGGGCTGCACGATGTTGGGGCGTGAGCGGAAGACGGCCTAACGGTGTGCGGGACCGTAGCCCAGCTTCATGGAGACGGTTGCGAATGGTCCTCGCCGATACCCCAGGAGCAACAGTGTCCCTAATTTGCTGGGAAGTGGCGGTGCGGTCCCCTACGGCACTGCGTAGGATCCTACGGTCTTGGCGTGCATCCGTGCGTCGCTGCGGTCCGGTCCCAGGTCGACGGGCACGTACACCTTCCATCGACCACTGGCGACAACATCGATGTACGGTGGAGATCTCACGCACCACGTGTTGAGCAATTCGGCGGTACGTCCACCCGGCCTCCCGCATGCCCACTATACGCCCTCGCTCAAAGTCCGTCAACTGCACATACGGTTCACGTCCACGCTGTCGCGGCATGCTACCAGTGTTAAAGACTGCGATGGAGCTCCGTATGCCACGGCAAACTGGCTGACACTGACGGCGGCGGTGCACAAATGCTGCGCAGCTAGCGCCATTCGACGGCCAACACCGCGGTTCCTGGTGTGTCCGCTGTGCCGTGCGTGTGATCATTGCTTGTACAGCCCTCTCGCAGTGTCCGGAGCAAGTATGGTGGGTCTGACACACCGGTGTCAATGTGTTCTTTTTTCCATTTCCAGGAGTGTAGTTATCATGTGCTGAAAAATCAAAAATCATTGAGTACTAGGAAATGGGACTCTCGAATCGTCAACTCGCCAAGAAGCTGAACCGTTCATGTACAGTGGAAAATATTGTTGTCCTGGGCGCTTGAAATGGACAGAACGGAAAATAGGGGCAAAGTAGAAGATTATCTGAGGCATCGGAACGGTTACTTTTGTGCAAAACAAGGATAACAAACCGTTATCTTCTCGACGTGTTGCTGACTTACGGTTGCCAGTAACTGCCATACGAGTGCGACAAATTTTGTCAAATGACAAACATCTTCCTTTCAAGAAATGACAGCAGAAACCTCCTCTAACACCCAAACATAAGCCTACTAGATTGGAGTTTGAATGAAAATATATGTCATGGACTTCAGAATGGGATAAAGTGACCTTCTGTGATAAGAAGGAGTTTAATTTAAATTGGCCAGATGGATTTCAGTATTATTGGCATGAGCTGAGAACAGAGCTCATGTAAGAATGAGCAGAAATTTTGGTGGTGGAAGTGCTATGATTTGGGTAGCATTCTGCGCCGAAAGTAAATCACGCATATCTTAGCTGAACGTTAGAACGAACTCTGATGTGTACACTGAGGTGGTAGAGACAAAATTGATTAGAATGTGTGAAGACCTCGGGGACGAATCTCTAATGTTTCAACACCATACATCTGTGCATGCTCCTGCTACAACCATAAAGTTATCTGTAAAAGATATAGATGTCTTGCGCTGGCCTACATGTAACCCGGATCTGAATATACTTGCAAGGCATGTTTATCGTATCGGAAGGCAATTTGAGGCCGTATGAAAGCTGAAAAGAGCGATACTAGAAGACTGGGCGACAATTTCACTGCAAGAACAACAAATCTTAACAAAATCAATACCGAAGAGAATTGTTGATGTAATTGGGAACAACGGAGCTTGTACAAAGTGCTAACAATGCAGTAACACAACGGGAAGTGAGTGCCTTTATGCCAGTTTCCACCCATGAAATACAAAGGCCTTATTTTGTTACGAAAGAAACTTTTCAGTTCCATCATGATTGTTCATGTGTTACATGTATCTACTACGTTCATACTAAATTCAGTATTGGTGTGCTTGAGACATTGTACTATTACTTGTAGTAGGCACCATGCCTTTTACTAATTTCCAGTACCGTAGTTACCGCACTATATGATTCGTGTGTTTAGCTGTGCGGCTGTAACCCACCAGTTTGTGCTCTTTTGTTGTAGTGAATCAGACAACTTTCTCACAAACCTATTCAGCTTTCTAAAATGTATACAACAGTCGTAAAGGTGGATATGAATTAAGATTATAGTTAACGTCGCGAAACGTTTAGAGCAGCGGTGTGGTTGTACGCTGAAAAGTATACTCATCATGGCAAGCCCGCAGCATCTGTCTTTGCAGATAATCGAAATAAATTTCAAGAAGCTGGAAGTGTGAACAATAAAATACACCAACTAAAAGAACAGCAACTGATTGGACAAATGCAACTAACACTTTAGCATAGGTAACACACAAGCCACATGTCACTACAAAGGCGGCTTGGATGTGCGAGGGACATCAGCCAAAGAATTTTTCTTAGTGAAGTTCGGTGGCAGGAGGAACAAGACTTCTGGTCAGGTGACTACAGGGTTATAAACACAAAGTCAAATAGGGGTAATGCAGGAGTAGGTTTAATAATGAATAGGAAAATAGGAACGCGGGTAAGCTACTACAAACAGCTTAGTGAACGCATTATTGTGGCCAAGATAGATACGAAGCCCACACCTACTACAGTAGTACAAGTTTATATGCCAACTAACTCTGCAGATGACGAAGAAATTGAAGAAATGTATGATGAAATAAAAGAAATTATTCAGATAGTGAAGGGAGACGAAAATTTAATAGTCATGGGTGACTGGAATTCGAGTGTAGGAAAAGGGAGAGAAGGAAACGTAGTAGGTGAATATGGATTGGGGCTAAGAAATGAAAGAGGAAGCCGCCTGGTAGAATTTTGCACAGAGCACAACTTAATCATAGCTAACACTTGGTTTAAGAATCATGATAGAAGGTTGTATACATGGAAGAACCCTGGAGATACTAAAAGGTATCAGATAGATTATATAATGGTAAGACAGAGATTTAGGAACCAGGTTTTAAATTGTAAGACATTTCCAGCGGCAGATGTGGACTCTGACCACAATCTATTGGTTATGACCTGTAGATTAAAACTGAAGAAACTGCAAAAAGGTGGGAATTTAAGGAGATGGGACCTGGACAAACTGAAAGAACCAGAGTTTGTACAGAGTTTCAGGGAGAGCATAAGGGAACAATTGACAGGAGTGGGGGAAAGAAATACAGTAGAAGAAGAATGGGTAGCTTTGAGGGATGAAGTAGTGAAGGCAGCAGAGGATCAAGTAGGTAAAAAGACGAGGGCTAGTAGAAATCCTTGGGTAACAGAAGAAATATTGAATTTAATTGATGAAAGGAGAAAATATAAAAATGCAGTAAATGAAGCAGGCAAAAAGGAATATAAACGTCTCAAAAATGAGATCGACAGGAAGTGCAAAATGGCTAAGCAGGGATGGCTAAAGGACAAATGTAAGGATGTAGAGGCTTATCTCACTAGGGGTAAGATAGATACTGCCTACAGGAAAATTAGAGAAACCTTTGGAGATAAGAGAACCACTTGTATGAACATCAAGAGCTCAGATGGCAACCCAGTTCTAAGCAAAGAAGGGAAAGCAGAAAGGTGGAAGGAGTATATAGAGGGTCTATACAAGGGCGATGTACTTGAGGACAATATTATGGAAATGGAAGAGGATGTAGATGAAGATGAAATGGGAGATACGATACTGCGTGAAGAGTTTGACAGAGCACTGAAAGACCTGAGTCGAAACAAGGCCCCCGGAGTAGACAACATTCCATTGGAACTACTGACGGCCTTGGGAGTGCCAGTCCTGACAAAACTCTACCATCTGGTGAGCAAGATGTATGAAACAGGCGAAATACCCTCAGACTTCAAGAAGAATATAATAATTCCAATCCCAAAGAAAGCAGGTGTTGACAGATGTGAGAATTACCGAACAATCAGTTTAATAAGCCACAGCTGCAAAATACTAACACGAATTCTTTACAGACGAATGGAAAAACTAGTAGAAGCCGACCTCGGGGAAGATCAGTTTGGATTCCGTAGAAATACTGGAACACGTGAGGCAATACTGACCTTACGACTTATCTTAGAAGAAAGATTAAGGAAAGGCAAACCTACGTTTCTAGCATTTGTAGACCTAGAGAAAGCTTTTGACAATGTTGACTGGAATACTCTCTTTCAAATTCTAAAGGTGGCAGGGGTAAAATACAGGGAGCGAAAGGCTATGTACAATTTGTACAGAAACCAGATGGCAGTTATAAGAGTCGAGGGACATGAAAGGGAAGCAGTGGTTGGGAAGGGAGTAAGACAGGGTTGTAGCCTCTCCCCGATGTTATTCAATCTGTATATTGAGCAAGCAGTAAAGGAAACAAAAGAAAAATTCGGAATAGGTATTAAAATCCATGGAGAAGAAATAAAAACTTCGAGGTTCGCCGATGACATTGTAATTCTGTCAGAGACAGCAAAGGACTTGGAAGAGCAGTTGAACGGAATGGATGGTGTCTTGAAAGGAGGATATAAGATGAACATCAACAAAAGCAAAACGAGGGTAATGGAATGTAATCGAATTAAGTCGGGTGATGTTCAGGGTATTAGATTAGGAAATGAGACACTTAAAGTAGTAAAGGAGTTTTGCTATTTGGGGAGCAAAATAACTGATGATGGTCGAAGTAGAGAGGATATAAAATGTAGACTGGCAATGGCAAGGAAAGCGTTTCTGAAGAAGAGAAATTTGTTATCATCGAGTATAGATTTAAGTGTCAGGAAGTCTTTTCTGAAAGTATTTGTATGGAGTGTAGCCATGTATGGAAGTGAAACATGGACGATAAATAGTTTGGACAAGAAGAGAATAGAAGCTTTCGAAATGTGGTGCTACAGAAGAATGCTGAAGATTAGATGGGTAGATCACATAACTAATGAGGAGGTACTGAATAGGATTGGGGAGAAGAGGAGTTTGTGGCACAACTTGACCAGAAGAAGGGATCGGTTGGTAGGACATGTTCTGAGGCATCAAGGGATCACCAATTTAGTATTGGAGGGCAGCGTGGAGGGTAAAAATCGTAGGGGGAGACCAAGAGATGAATACACTAAGCAGATTCAGAAGGATGTAGGTTGCAGTAGGTACTGGGAGATGAAGAAGCTTGCACAGGATAGAGTAGCATGGAGAGCTACATCAAACCAGTCTCAGGACTGAAGACCACAACAACAACAACTACATTCTAAAACATTTCATCCTTTTTACACTATGCTCCATCAGAAGCTTCATGGGAATTAATTTCCAAATTCTATGTCTGCAAAAACTGCAAAATCGCTGCTTTTCTATATTAAATTTTATTTACAATCAATAATTTACAGTCAATATTTTCTCTGTGCTGTACCGATCAGTTGAAAATCAGCGTGTGGTCCCTTTTATATAAGATTCTTGCCTCTAAGATTTGCTAAAACAGTTTTGTTTAACTTAACTCCATGTCTGTTGTCATTCCCAACAAATACATTTGCTTAGTGCATAGGGGTACGAGTGACACAGGCGTAAATAGAAACTTTACCTAGAGGTAATACTAGGCTTCTATTGGTTGCAAATCTGTTGCAAACGCATATGGCCAGACGTTAGGACAAGTATGCAGTGCGCGGCAGCCTGAGTCTTCCAGAAAGTTCTAGAAGCTTGGTGGCCGGGGTGGCCGAGCGGTTCTAGGCGCTACAGTCTGGAACCGCGCGATCGCAGGTTCGAATCCTGCCTCGGGCATGGATGTGTCTGATGTCCTTAGGTTAGTTAGGTTTAAGTAGTTCTAAGTTCTAGGGGACTGGTGACCTCAGAAGTTAAGTCCCATAGTGCTCAGAGCCATTTGAACCATTCTAGAAGCTTTGAGACGAATGTAGACCTTCCAAAGAGTGGGAAATATTAGGAGTGGCGTACTCGTAGGAAAGCCGTATTTTATAAATCTGCGCTGTGGGTATTGAGATAACGAATTACGTCAAAAAGTGGTACTAGTTTAAGTGTTATAGCGTGCAAGTGGCCGTGTGAAAACACATGCAAGTCTTAGAGTATGGAAGATATTACTTTGGCACACTGGCAGTAAAAGCTCTGTCGTTACCTAACAAAGTGAACGGAGGTATTTAGCAACGTTTCTGATAATATTAGCTTTGGAATGGTAATATACATTGACGAATATCGATTAGGAAATAAGCTTTGTGTCATAAGAGAGTACAATTTTACAAGTGCAGATATTGAGAACTATAATAGTTCTAGTTTGTAAATTATGATGCTGCAGCTGCAATGTAAGTAAGCGATTTCTACGCATTGTTACGCGTTTGTGAGTTTCCAATGTTTTTTAACCCTTCATTACACACTTTTTGTTTAGAAGTTAAATTTTTTTTTGTATTTCTTGTATTTCAAATTGTTCAAGGATGTCAGGAAAAATGTTGAAAAAAGTAAGATAGAAGTCTTATTACGCACTACTGCACATATGCAATCGAAATTGATTTGTATACTACTCACATATTTATTACAAGAAATACAAGATAAACGGAGCAGAATACTCTCCAAAGGTTGTAGAAGCACTACAATTTTTTTTGCATTCACGTGTTCTTCCATTCAACTACCAACAATCACCGCCGAAAGAGAGCAGTGTCAGCCTGACTTACAACGCTACTCACAGCAACACACATTGTCGCGTCATACACTCAGTAGCGCATTCTAGTGGCAGAATCTTATCAGTTACCGTCATAATACAACATAGCAAAGCAGTTTCAAGCGTTAAACCTCAAGAACAACGGCGAAAAGAGAGTTTAAACTTTGCTTTGCACATCTGCATTGCTAATCCATTTGGCTGCGAGATTACTTTATGGACGCCCGCTGTGTCCGAGCGGTTCTAGGCGCTTCAGGTCGGAACCGCGCGACTACTACGGTCACAGGTTCGAATCCTGCCTCTGGCATGGATGTGTGTAATGTCCTTAGGTTAGTTAGGTTTAAGTAGTTCTACGTTCTAGGGGACTGATGACCTCAGGAGTTAAGTCCTTTAGTGCTCAGAGCCATTTGAACCATTTGCCCTATTATTCTTCAATAGGCTATTCAAGTGTGAACTGTTAAATGCTTGATTTTCCACATATTTATGATAGACAGAGCACAGCCCAATGAATGACTTCAGCTGTTTGAGTGTCCTGGGCATTGAATAAATGTGAATGGTTCTTATTTTCTCTTAATCTTTTCCTGTATCATGGGCTGTAACTATATTATCTAGAAATTTTATCTCTTTTCTGACAAACTCGCAATCCTTTAATTTCAGGGTCGTTTCTTTCTTTTCTGAATATCCTGTTGAGTAGTGTCTGGTTATTTGTGACCTGCGTTCACTGCCCAGGATGCTGTAAAGTGTGTGTATGAGCACAGAAATGGAACGTAACACAATTTTGGTCACTACATAAAATTGCTTGAAATTCTCTCTCGATTTCCATATCAATATTCTTACATCTATTTACGTTAATCAACTGTCTTCTTTGCATAATCCGCTGGTCAAACGGAAATGCTTGTGATACATCGCCAATATATTTTGTTAGATTTTTATTTGAGGTTTTTCTAGTGATTTTTCTTTCTGTACCTTTTAGCCCTTCCCTCCTCCTTTCACCAAAGTTTAATCAGTGTATTACAAACACGATTTGCATGCAACAGGCACTAGCAATATCATTTCGATGCACTGAGTTATCACATTAATACTACCCGAAGGTTAATTTGAATTATGAGATGCATTATAATTCTTACGTAGGGCTGGTCCGAGGCCATGGGAATAACCTCACCAGCCACTAGGATCAAAGCACCAGCCTCAGCTGAAGGGAGGCACTTGGCAGTTGGACAGTCGTGGTAACAGTCTTGACACGCTGTCAACGAGTATAGCTAGTAGACGCTATGCCAGCCACAGGTGTTTGTACGTTTCCAAGATGGCACGTTTTTGCTTTGGTTGGAGGTGGCAACGCTGAGTCACTGAGGCAATGTGATATTTCTGTGCTTCCATCTCGTTCTATTATTTTTGTCCAGAACAATCATAAACAAATATTATTCAAAGTTTTTTTTGTTATTTATTAAGTCGAAAACGGCTCAATTAATAAATAAAGCCGTCGCCCTGAAATCCTAAACAAGAGACGGCTACAAGGTAAGTACAGCTAGTTGTCGATTTGGGAATCTAAGTTATTGGTGGTGGTTGAAATTAACGACATTTACAATGAAGTATAGACAGTTCTGAACGGTAAGGTGGTACACATACAGATATCACATAGATGAAGGTTGTTCCAATTTATCTAACATTCCGCAACTGAGGAAAAAGTTTTTACTTTAAAATTTGACGGCTGTCCGTTAATAAGCTGCCAGACAGACTTACCGGTCTTGTAGACTATGCGCAGGGAGCGCCAGACGAAGTCGCAGGTGCCGTTAGCCTCCATGTTGGCGTCTTTGAGCTGATAGACCACAGAGCCGTAATCGGTGAGCGCCATACCAGTGTCGCTGCTCAGCTTGCGCCGCTCACACAGGTGGCGGCGATCGTCTGCGGACACCTGCACACAGCCGAGTTGGGCCCACATAAGACGGCGTGCAGAGGGAGGGACACAGCAGAAAACTCATTCATTTAAGTCAATACGGTATTAGTCTCGTTTGTTTCAGTATAACCTCTTAAACATAATAGATACACAGATAAAAAACACTTAGTAGTATAAGATATTTCTGCAATCCTAGACTCCTAGTTTTTGCAACCTAAGCAAGTAATCTACACTGCATGACAAAAAAGTGAATCTCGCAAAAGGGTAGAGGAAACGAAATGAAACTTAAAAGGTTGAGAAAGTATGTGACTGTGTTTCAATGATTACGAAACAGAGTGAAACTTACAAGGAACTTGGCAGTGTGAGCCCACTTGTCAGTATGACATTGCACCCCCTCTAATTGTGCTGAAATTTGGTGCCAATGCGGCATCATTATCCCACCTTACATATCACATGAATTTCTGAGCTCTAGCCTTTTACCCGCATGTGTCGACAAGTCGCTGTTTTAAGCGGCGCCGAGCCAGAGGGAGACGTCGCAGGGCGCCACGCTTTTGCGCCATCAGTGAGGAATGTTGTAGTCAAAAAAGGGGGTTCGAGAAATTGATAATTCAATAGTCTACAGTCGAAACATAACACTACACTGTACACGCAATCATTACATTCACTTGTTGCTGACGTTGTTGTTGTGGTCTTCAATCCGAAGACTCGTTTGATGCAGCTTTCCATGGTACTCTACCCTCTGCAAGGCTCTTCATCTCTGGCATCGATTGATTTTTTTCGCCTACATTCCATTAACCTTGTTTTGCTTTATTACATTCATTTACACTCTACAATTACACACGTGTCACAAGTCTCATATATACGCAAGGAAAGGGGAAAGGAGGAAGAACACCCTTCCCGACCGGCGGCTGGACACACCCCGTAGGATTTTCCAGCCATCTACATCTACATGTCGACATGAATACTCTGCAAATCGCCTTTAAATGCCTGGCAAAAGGGTTCATCGAACCACCTTCACAATTCTGTTATACCAATCTCGTATAACACGCGGAAAAAACGAACACCTGTATCTTTCCGTGTGAGCTCCGATTTCCCTTATTTTATTATGGCGATCGTTTCTCCCTATGTATGTCGGCGTCAACAAAATATTTTCGTATTTGGAGCAGAAAGTTGGTGAGTGAAATTTTGTGAGAAGATTCAGTCGCAACAAAAAACACCTTTGTTTTAATGATGTCCATCCCAAATCCTGTATCATTCCAGTGACACTCTGTCCTCTATTTCGCGATAATACAAATGGTGCCGCCCTTATTTGCACTTTTTCGATGTACTCCGTCAATCCCATCTCGTAAGGATCCCACACCGCGCGGGAGTATTCTAAAAAAGCGTAGTGTAGGCAGTCTCTTTATAACATCTGTTACATTTTCTAAGTGTCCTGCTAATAAAACGCTGTCTTCGGTTAGCTTTCCCCACAACTTTTTCTATGTGTTCTTTCCTATTTAATTTGGTCGTAATTGTAATTCCTAGGTATTTAGAAGAATTTACGGCCTTTAGATTTGACTGATTTCTCATGTAACCGAAGGTTAACGGATTCCTTTTAGCTATCATGTGGATGACCTCACACTTTTAGTTATTTAGCGCAAAATTGCCAGTTTTCGCGCTATACAGATATCTTTTATAAAAGTTTTGCAATTTGTTTTGATCTTCTCATGACTTTACTAGTCGATAAACGATAGCGTCATCTGAAAACAACCTAAAACGGCTGCTCAAATTGTCTCCCAAATCCTTTATATCGATAAGGAACTGCAAAGGGCCTATAACACTATCTAGGGGAACGCCAGAAATCACTTCTGTTTTACTCGATGACTCTCCGTCAGTTACTACGGACTGTGACCTCTCTGATAGAAAATCACAAATCCAGTCCCATAACTGAGATGATATTCCATAAGCACGCAATTTCACTACAAGCCGCTTGTGTGGTACAGTGTCAAAGACCTTCCGAAAATCCAGGAATACGGAATCAATTTGAAATCCCTTCTCAATACCACTCAACACTTCGTGCAACTAAAGAGCTAGTTGCATTTCACAAGAACGATATTTTCTAAATCCGTATTGACTGTGTGTCAACAGACCGTTTTCTTCGAGGTAATTCATAATGTCCGAACACAATATATGTTCCAAAAATCTGCTGCATATCGACGTTAGTGATATGGGCCTGTAATCTGGTGGATTACTCTTACTACCTTTGTCGAATATTGGTGTGACCTGTGCAAGTTTCCAATGTTTGGGTACGGATCTTTCGTTGGGTGAAAGGTTGTATATGATTGTGACGTATGGAACTATTGTATTAGCATACTCTGAAAGGAACCTAACTGGAATACAATCTGGACCGGAAGACTTGCTTTTGTTAAGTGATTTAAGTTGTTTTACTACTCCGAGGATACCTACTTCTACGTTGCTCATGTTGCCAGCTGTTCTTGATTCGAATTCTGGAATATTTAATTCGTCTTCTTTCGGAAGGCTATGTTTAATAACTCTGTTTTGGCGCCAGTATCTCCATTGCTATCGCGCAGAGAAGGCATTGATTGCGTCTTGCCGCTAGCATACGTCACATACGACCAGAATCTCTTTGGATTTCGAGACAAAGTTTCGTTGTGAAAACTGTTACAAGCATCTCGCATTGAAGTCCACGCTAAATTTCGATCTCCTGTAAAATATCGCCAATATTGGATATTTTGCGTCCATTTAAATTTGGCAAGTTTTTTTCGTTGCTTCTGCAACAGTGTTTTGACCCGTTTTGTGTACCACGGAGGATCAGCACCGTCATTTGTTAATTCATTTGGTATAAATCTCTCAATTACTGCTGATATTACTTCTATGAATTCAAGCCACATCTGGTTTACATTTGCATTGTTAATTTGGAAGGAGTGGAAATTGTCTCTCTTTAAGGCGTCAAGTGAATTTTTATCTGCTTTTTTGAATAGGTGTATTATTCGTTTATTTTTGGAGGATTTGGGAGTTATAATATTCAATCTCGCTACGTCAGCCCTGTGTTCAATAATTTCTGTACCCGTTTTGATGCTCGTTATTAGCTCAGGATTATTTGTTGCTAAGAGATCAAGTGTGTCTTCAGAACCGTCTATTATTCGCGTGGGCTCATGAACCAGCTACTCGAAATATATTTCAGAGAATGCGTATAGCACAATTTCGGATGATGCTTTATGCGTACCTACGGATTTAAACATGTATTTTTGCCAACATATCGAGGGTAAAGTAAAATCACCACCAACTATTATTGTATGAGTCGGGTACACGTTTGAAATTAAACTCAAGTTCTCTTTGAACCTTTCAGTAATCGTTTCATCTGAACTGGGAAGTCGGTAAAAGGATCCAATTATTATTTTATTCCGGATGCCAACAATTACCTGACAGGAACTATCTACTTCAATTTCGCGACAAGGTAAACTACTTCTAATAGCAGCAAACACGCCACCGCCAACTGTGTTTAGCCTGTCCTTTTGGAACACCGTTAGGTTCTTCACAAAAATTTCAGCTGAACTTATCTCCGGCTTTAGCCAGCTATCAGTGCCTATACCGATGTGAGCATCAGTGCTTTGTATTAGCACTTGGAGCTCTTGTATTTTCCCAACACGGCTACCACAATTTACAACTTTTATACCGGTGGTTCCTGTATCTACGTTCTTCCTGTGTTCGGCCTGCACTCTTTGTGACTGAAGCCGATTTTGTGTTTTCCCGAGACCCTCGAACCTAAAAACCCGCCCAGTCGACGCCACACAGCCCCTGCTACATATGTAGCCGCCTCCTGCATGTAGTCGTCTCCTGACCTATTCAGCGGAATCCGAAAGCCAACCATCCTATGGCGCAAATCAAGGAATCTGCAGCCTACATGGTCGCAGAACCGTCTCAGCGTGAGCGTCTAATTCGTAGTCTCTACTTGTCTCTGTACCAGAGGTCCGCAATCGGTCCTGTCGACTGTGCTGCAAATGGTCAGCTCTGATTTCATCTTACAAGCAAGACTGGCAGCCTTTACCACTTCTGTTAGCAGCTCGAAACCAGAGAGAATCTTTTCCAATCCAAAGTGACACACATAATTGGAAACGACATGTGCCACCACCTTCAGTTGGCTACATCCTGTGCTCTTCATGGCATCCAGAAGAACACGTTCCACATCTGGAATGACTCCACACGGAGTGCATGTTGGCTTTCTTCCCTTTCTTGGCAGCTATGTCCCTAAGGGGCCCCATAACGCGCCTAACGTTGGAACGTTGGAGCCTCCAACTATCAATAATCCCACCCTCTGTGATTGTCTGAATCTTACATACTGCGAGGTTTTCCCTGGAACAGGACAGGCGACTGCATCTGACTGAGCGATAGTGTCAGCCACAAATGACACCTGGAACCAGTTTGTCAGACTAACTGGGGAGGCGTGCGGCCCCCTGGGAAGTCTCTCGCAGCCTGCCACGCCCCGAGGAGACCTTCCACTCGACCGCGGGTGAGTGGTCAACCTCAACGCAAGTAGTAACTGGACTGGTCACCGGTGTGGGCCGATCGGCGTTGGATCCGCAAGGTTGGCCCACAACAGTGGTGCTTACCCACTGTAGCTTCAAGCTTTGTAACCGAAGCCATCACAGCCTGGAGCTGAGAGTGATATGTCACCAACTCGCATCTGCACACAACAATCACAGTTCCTATCCATACTAAAGACAGTGGAAAACTACACTACCCAGATAAATGGACCATCAGCATATGCTGCAGAACTCTGCTGTAGACCCTGACGAAAACGCAAGAACTGTGTCTAATAAAATAGATCAATATGCAGTGATTCAAAAACCGAACTACCGAAGCACTCAGGTGAGACTACTTTCTGACACAAACGAAAATGCGAGAACTGTGGCTATTAGGTATTAAATTAAAACGCAGAAACTCATGAAACTATCAAAGGACACAGATGGAATTATACAATTCGCTCCTGGTTAGGAATTCGTAAAAGTCACGAAATCGGTTACTTCCCTGTTGCTGCGTCTGTCCCGGCGACATCCATGGGACATTTACATTTTACCTTGTTTATGGAGTTGAAGAAGATACAGTTACTATAGATTGATTACAAATGGTTAGTGGAATTAAGCTTTCTCGCTTATATAACGAAAAACAGTACAGTAAGATGTGCTGAGATGTGAAACAGTGTAACATTAGTTTCATAATGAACGAGACCTCTAAAGAATTATACGCCTGTTTGTTACTGACTTTTATTTTTCTGTTATTATTAAACAAGCACACACATTAAATATCTTGAAAAATAAATAAGCAAGTAAATAAGTAACATATACATACACATATACATAATATCTCAAAAAAATGATCTACTGATTATAAACATGTGCGGTGAGATTGGTGCATTATGCGCAAAATCCATCTACTTGAAATATAGCTCAGTATAGCGAAGCATGTCTTTCTTCATCGCATAAAATTGCTTCGCGACCCATCGATCATTTTTACCACTGATAGTTGAGCAACGTCGCCTGAGTAGCACAGAATATGAAGTAAAATTACTCTGCAGTCAATTTTCAGATGCTGTGAAGTGTACCTTTCCAAATTCAGTTAGAGGTAATTGACTTACATACTTAACTTTGTTGTAGAGCAAATGGTATTGGCAGTTATAGCAGTATTCAGATGTGGAAAGATAAGACTTTCAGAAGCTATACAGAAATGCGACTAACATGTCTATCTTTTGATTAACTTTTTTTGTAGAGAGAGCTTCTGTTATGAAGAAGATGAAAAAAAACTGCGGAGAGGTACGGCTTTGGGACCCAACAGCAAAGAGCGATCTGTGCCTTGTAACGACTCGGTATTTGGCACCAAATATTTCAGCACCAATAAATAAAAAGATATGCAGTAGTTTACAAATGTGATAATTCTTTTTATTTTTGAAAGTGTTTGTTTTTCTGTTAAATGCAGATAGTTGGGATCACGTATCCGGTTTCTAACTTCGTCACTAAATGGTACGTAGCGGTATTTCGAGAACAGTGTTGTTGGAGTGAAGTATCTGGTGTTCCGCAGGAGAGTTTATTTGGACGACTGCTCAGCAAATAGTATCAATTGAAGGCTTAGGTCTTTGGCAGATGGTGCAGTTATCCATGAATTAATTCTTACCGGCAAAAATTGGAGCAGGATGCAATTAGATGTCGATAAAAATCAGCACAGTGCAAAGACTGGAAACTACCTCAAAATGTGAAGAAACGAAATGCAAGACACTTCGCAAAACGTAGAGGAAAGAAAGAAAACTCAATAAAGAATTCATAAAAATAATTTAATTAAATCAAAATTTAAGAATTATAGGGAGCACCGATTTCATGGGAAGTGACGAGTTACTAATCACAGAATCACTGTAGTGCGCGGGTACACACACGCACACACACACACTCACACACACACACACACTCACACACACACACAAGAACAACTAAGTTAGTGACCTTGAGTATCACACGCATCCCATTATAGAGCAACACCAAATAGCATAACACAATCGTATGGTGAAAATGTATATAGCGTGGTTAATAAAAGTGCGTTCTTGATGAATGGAGCAGAAGAGTGCCGTGTTTCGTTGTAAAACAGAGACCAGATGGAATGCTTAGCTGAAATGGAAAAAGAAGACGTAGAAATAAAATTTGTTTTGCGTCCATCGCGAAGAAGGGATACACATGTATGAAGAACAAATATTTGTTGCTAATACTGAATACAGTAATGTAATTATTAAAAATAGCAGTGTGGTAATATTGCAATAGAACTCTAGCTCTAGTCTCCATGAGATTTTTTTCTTTTTTTTTTTTACGACACAGTAGGTCCCTGTTTTGTAGTCTTGCAGAAAACGCTCATATGCTAGTTTTACTTGCAGTAAACTTGCGTCAGCCTAGCTTCATAACACTGAGGCCTAAAATAATGTGTTTACGGTTGATTAGTCGGCACAGGGCCAAATTTGAATATTTGTTGCCTGAAGATTTTCAATATCAAAAATTGCTCGTGCAGTAAAAATTCATGAATAGAAAAAGGAAATATTTACAGCGATATTAACGATAATAGTTCTAAATATGTGATGACCAATAACCATACAAGGACAATAACATTAACATCTGAAGAAAAACTGAAAGAACTGACTAAGAGGACAGCCAATGTTGTAGCGTTATGTCGCTCGCTGTTGTACCCCTTACGTGTAAAGGAGTCATGGAGGGAGTGTGAAAAAGTGACGTTCTTGCTGTAGTAATGCGAACAGGAGAATCATCAAGATTTCGATAGAAAGAGGCTCTTGGTGTGGCATTGCTATTATAAAGCTGTTATAATGCTATGGGCTACTAACATCAGTGTTAGAAACTGATATCCCATAAACGGCAATCCAGAATTAAAGGACAAATGCCTGCTATCCACCAATGGGCAAGACTGACTGTTGTATCATGACAGAGGTCCTGGCCGCAAAAATTGTGCCACATAAGAGACTCACACCGTTACAACATTTTGACCACTGTACGAAAGAAATATGTTTATATGTAATACTACTGGTTCTTCAACTCATTGAATATATAATGGGCAATATGCAGTGTGCTTCTGTTGATCTTCAAAGCTCTCCGGACATAAACGTGGTTCCTGAGATCTAATATGTGAAGCAGTGCTGACAGCGTCACTACTTTGTTCCACATCACAAATGTGATAGAAAGTGTGCCCTAGCGTTGTGAGCGTAAAATATTTAATTTACCATTTGATTGAAAGTATCTAAAAATGATTTTCTACTAGACTTCATTTTCTTATGCAAACTTACATTTATTTTTTGCATTTAACAGAACAGTTAATACAATTTTCTTGTGAAGTGTACTGATTAATGTAAATATCACGATAAATAAAACATAATAATTGAAATTTTGGTTGCTTTTTTAGAGTATGAGTTAAATGAAAGTCTTCAAATTATTTGTTGTTAAATAATACTCTGAACACAAGTACAAATAACCCTTTATTTAACACGAATTTAATTTCGTATAGAATGTACATTCGGTACGTATTGAAAAGCTACAATGATGTTGCGCCATACAGTATAACAACTATGGATAAGCCAGAAACGACAGCATGCTTTGAAACTGTCTTCATAATTCTGAGCTGTGTATTTATTAATTATTTCGTGAAGGTTAACTTAAATACCATCTCTCAACAGACCAAATATTAGCAGGGTAGGTGTTCTAGAAACACGTGATATTCTGACAAGTAGAACTCAAAATCCTTGCGCCAATATTACGAATAGATCCGACGCCAAGGAAAGAGTGTGAAACATACAGCTTTATCATTCAGACGAGGCTCAGAAAGCCAAAGTTAGCGTGCAGCCCCTGCCGCCACGCCCCCTGTTTGTGGAGTCGGGACGTCGGAGAGGTTGTCACTTAGGTAAGCAGATAGGCGGACAGCTGGGACTCGTAAAAATATGTGATAAGAACGCACGACATGTCCTTTAACTGTCACAGTTACAAACTGCTTCTCTTCAAATGCCCCACCCCCTCTTCTCACCAACGATTCACTACAAGTTGTTGCTCTCTTGTCAGCTATTGCACTCTTGGCAGTTTGCGGCTTCTTTTGCTGCGTGCACACAGTTCTCATTCTTCGGTTTAAGTAATGATACTGATAACACCGCAGTACATACCGTGAGCAGACCAGCTTCAACGACACTAAAGCAAGCACACTACGAATTAATAATAATACTCATAGTGAGTCAGCTTAGCTAGTAACATTAACGATTACCGAAAAATTACAAGAGATTGTATTTTTTTCACTAAGATGAAGGGTGAAAAAGTGCGCACCAAATGACGTATTGTCTCTTGCCATATCTACATTAATTACGGATATATTAGTACTAATTTCGTTTTTTCAAATGAACAGTAGCATTTTCTGCTGCTAGTGCCGTACATCTCAAAGAGGCGAAACTTCAACAACATTTGACTCTCCGAAATCCAGTCAGTCCTTTCGTAAGAATTATTATAGTTACGACTGATTATTTATCTGTTCTGAGCATCCATCGACTGTTGACTTGTGTGGAAGTTCATGATTTCATATCCAAATAAGAAATACGTTGTGTCAGCTAATGAGGTGGAGGAATGCTCTTCAACTGTGATAACTCCATAAAGGGGCAAAAAGCAAATGCAATTTCGTATTCTGTCTCTTTCCTTTCGTGGTGGTTTTTCTTATTTGCAAATATAATTACTAACTTTCGGATATAACGCCAATCATCTGGATGTTCAAAACAGAGCTATCACAAATTCTAAATACTATAATTTCTCACGAAACTACTTAATGGATTTCGAAGAAAGAAATGCTGTTCAGTTCGCCTTTTCCAGATCTACGATAATATCCGCAGAAATTACTGTAGTTACATTTGAAAAATCCAACTTGAAATCAATATATCGTTACTTAATATTGCTATTACAAGAGACTAAGGATGTATTAGTGAATATTTTCTCACAAGTCATCTGCGTGAAGCCACAATTACTATATCATAAACGCTTCTGGGTACACTAGAGGTTAACAATTGGTCCTGTATAGAGCTGTTTACAACCTAATCCACTGTGTAAAGGAAACGTCCTATTTGTAATTATGTATACAGTCTGATTTAGGAAGGGTTTCACAACAGATTTATTCGAATCCATTTGAGATATCGTAATTCTGTTTTCATCTGAATGTATTGTACGAAATTTCTTACTAAGTAATGTATAGTCTCTTGTCATATCAACATTATTTGCGTTAATAAAGGCATCAACTTTGTTTAGTCAAACGGAACTTCGTAGTTTCTGCTGCTAGTGTCTAGCTCTCAAAGACACAAATTCACCGGGCTTAATTCTACGAAATATGATAAGTAATTTAGCAGCGATTACAATATTTAGTACTCTACATTTATTTGTTTTGAACTTCTAACAGATTGTTCTATTACACGAAAATTCGTGATTTCGTATCTAAATAAGGAAATATGTGACATCGAAAAAAAAATGGTTCAAATGGCTCTGAGCACTGGGACTTAACATCTGAGGTCATCAGCCCACTAGACTTAGAGCTACTTAAACCTAACTAACCTAAGGACATCGCACACATCCATGCCCGAGGCAGGGTCCGAACCTGCGACCGTGGCAGCAGCGCGGTTCCAGACTGTAGCGCCTAGACCACTCGGCCACATCGGCTGGCAATATGTGACATCGGATAAAGAGAAAACATAGTATTGCCGGTATGAAAAAGGCACAGAGGGAATACAAATTTCAATTCTGTCAGTGTGAACTGATTCTCCGTAGCCTGTTGGCTGAAAAACTTCATAATTACAACGAAAAGCAAAATATTGTGTATCTTGTACAGTATTCACTTATTTTGTTGACCGGTTTTCGGTTCTAGCCCCCTATAGTCGTCGAAGTGGGGGACCATATCTGTGAATAACACTGAAAAAGATGTTGTACATCGAGAGTGAGGAACGAACACAGATTAAATGTCATCTTTGACAATGCAGTAGTAATGCAATTAAAAATATTTACCTTAAACAGTACTCAAATATCAAGAAAAAATCCAGAAAAACATTAATACTAAAATCAAAAAACGGTGCCTATATAACACTTTAAATAATATTAACAATCCTAATAAAAAAAAGACTGGTGTGTGACAAGGATATAGAAGAATAGCGTGAAGAAATGTTATGTGCGGAATACGAACAGAGTAAAAGGCAGATTTAACAGTTTTAAAAACGGAAAGTATAGAGTACATAAACAATAAGAACTGCTTTATCACTACACTGTCAAAGGCGGCATTTACCCTGTGTTCGTACTTCACTCACTTCGCCATAAACCAAAAGAAATTAGGGTTACCAAGTATGCAGAAAAAAAGGGGAAGAGGGTTGAAGGCACATAGGTATTGTGATAGATGTTAGAGAGATCTGTCAGACCCATCTCATATCTGTTTGCCTTTCTAAACTGTTTATCGGCTTTTGCCACTGGCTAAATGTTTGCGAATACAACCAGTCTCTCGGAAAGAAGTGTGTCATTGTATTATTTAGGTTTGCATATTTGAGAATGATACTCTGGGTCCACACTCCTTACTTCTTTACTAATCTAGCTGATAAGAAACTCAACTTCGACAACGAATTACAAAGAAGAAATTAATATACCGAATATACACATCAAAACAAGTTTTGCATCCCTTCGGTACCCAGAACTCATGAAGATAGACGTTAACTGTGGATATTGTATCACAGACACAGTCTCTTTGACTGTTCAGAGATGTCACTGAACCTGCCCAAAGTTGTTAACAACCATGCATGAGCAGCGCCTATTAGACGGAGGGCGTCCGACAGCCGATCAGTTCTAGTCATTGCACAAGGGATGAGGAACACGGCCCGTGTTGTCTGTAGTTCAACCACGCCTAGACGGTCAATACCGCGGTTCGAGCGCGTCCGCATTGTTACTTTGTGCCAGGAAGGGCTCTCAACAAGGGAAGTGTCCAGGCGTCACGGAGTGAACCAAAGTGATGTTGTTCGGACATGGAGGGGATACAGAGAGACAGGAACTGTCGATGACAAGCCTCGCTCAGGCCGCCCAAGGGCTACTACTGCAGTGGATGAGCGCTACCTACGGATTATGCCTCGGAGGAACCCTGACAGCAACGCCACAATGTTGAATAATGCTTCTCCTGCCGCCACAGGACGTCGTTTTACGACTCAAACTGTCCGCAATAGGCTGCATGATGCGCAACTTCACTCCCGACGTACATGGCGAGGTCCATCTTTGCAATCACGACACCATGCACCGCGGTATAGATGGGCACAATAATATACCGAAGGGGCCACTCACGATTAGCACCACGTTCTCTTCACCGATGAGTGTCGCATATGCCTTCAACCCGACAATCGTCGGAGACGTGTCTGGAGGCAACCCGGTCAGGCTGAACGCCTTAGACACACTGTCCAGCGAGTGCAGCAAGGTAGAGGTTCCCTGATCTTTTATGGTGGTGTTACGTGGGGCCTACGTGCGCCGCTGGTGGTCATGGAAGGCGCCGTGACGACTGTATGATACGTGAATGCCATCCTCCGACCGATAGTGCAACCATATCGGCAGCATATTAGTGAGCCATTCTTTTCATGGACGACAATTCGCGCCCCCATCGTGCACATCTTATGAATGACGTGCTTCAGGATAACGACATCGCTCGACTAGAGTGGCCAGCATGTTATCCAGACATGAACCAGCATCGAACATGCCTGGGATAGATCGAAAAGGGCTGTTTATGGACGACGTGACCCACCAACCACTCTGAGGGATCTACGCCGAATCGCCGTTGAGGAGTGGAACAATCTGGACCAACAGTGCCTTGATGAACTTGTGGATAGTATGCCACGACCAATACAAGCATGCATCAATGCAAGACGATGTGCTACTGGGTATTAGGGGTACCGGTGTGTACAGCAATCTGGACCACCACGTCTGAAGGTCTCGCTGTTTGGCGGTACAACATGCAATTTGTGGCTTTCATGAGCAATAAATAGGGGGAAATGATGTTTATGTTGATCTCTGTTCCAATTTTCTGTACAGGTTCCGTATATCTCGGAACCGAGGCGATGCAAAACTTTTTTTGATGTGTGTAGTAATATACTGGCATGTGTCTCACTACCTGCGCTTTGAGCGCGACAGCCGCCTGCTGTGATTAAAAGTCGGTTGAGACTGGTTTCCACCAATAATTTCTGTGTGAAGCAAAGCAGAAGTAATTGCAATCGTCATAGTTCACTGTCCACTCACCTTAATGTGACCACCGTCTATGTTCAAAGTCAACGTGAGGTAACCACTCACAAAAACCGATGCTTAAGCAACAGTGGTGCACTACAGGCCATATATCACGAGAGTGAACGACGGCTCTGGAGATGTGTATGGGCGAATAGTCAAGCAACTGTCGAACAACTGATCACCCAGATGAATGAAGTGGCCACCAGCAGTGTGTCCTTAACGACCGTTCAACCTTTCAGCGAACTGTGGTGCATATGGACCTCCGCAGCAGACGGCTGGTTCATGAACCCGTGCTGACTGCTGTTGATCGCCTGCGAAGGCTGGAATTTGCACGCTAGTACCGCTACTGGACATCCACTAAGTTGTGACAGGAGTCTTTTTCAGATGAATTACGTTTTATGCTCTATTGGACAGATGGCCGGTGGATCATTGGAAGGGGCCAGCCTGAATGTGGGAGTGTTACGGTCTTGAATGTTTCCGTGGCATCCCATGGATGATATCGACATTCTGTAGGGCACAATGGATCAACGTAAGTTTGCATGTGTCCTTGAGGACCTTCTCCACCCCTACATTCAGTCTGTTTCTCCTCGGTACAATGACATCTACCAGCAGGACAATGCAGCATATCACATAGCTTGCAGTGAACACCTCTCGTTCGAAGAGCACCAGGGTGAGTTCACCGTACTCCTCTCGCCACCAAACTCCGTGTATTAAAATTCAATCGAGAATCTGTGGGACCACCTCGATCGGGCGGTTTTTGCCACGTGTCCTGTAACGAGAAACGTCTCGGAGCAGCCCACGCTGCAAAAGGTGGCTATTCAGCAGGCTTTTGACAGCTGGTCACAATCGTGTGACTGGACAGTGTAATTACTCTTTTTAATTGAATCTGGGTAGATAATTCGATACTCCGCTTAACAGGGCAAGTCGAGAGTTGACAGTCTGTTAACTGAGTGGGAAGTCACACTCTCAGTAGACTCAGTGACACCACAAGTGTTTACAAGAACTATGAGAACTTTCTAGGCTTCGTTTCGGTGCTTTCGAAAATAATCTGAATGGTTGGTGAAGGTGCGAGTATTTTTTCATGTTTCATAGGCTAACGCCGAGACAAGAGCTCTCACTGGGCGCTACTATATGTCATGGATCTTTCTGAGGCTCACAAGACGAGAGCGGTCTTTGAACATGTTGTTGTTGTTGTTGTGGTCTTCAGTCCTGAGACTGGTTTGATGCAGCTCTCCATGCTACTCTATCCTGTGCAAGCTTCTTCATCTCCCAGTACCTACTGCAACCTACATCCTTCTGAATCTGCTTAGTGTATTCATCTCTTGGTCTCCCCCTACGATTTTTACCCTCCACGCTGCCCTCCAATACTAAATTGGTGATCCCTTGATGCCTCAGAACATGTGCTACCAACCGATCCCTTCTTCTGGTCAAGTTGTGCCACAAACTCCTCTTCTCCCCAATCCTATTCAGTACCTCCTCATTAGTTATGTGATCTACCCATCTAATCTTCAGCATTCTTCTGTAGCACCACATTTCGAAAGCTTCTATTCTCTTCTTGTCCAAACTATTTACCGTCCATGTTTCACTTCCATACATGGCTACACTCCATACAAATACTTTCAGAAAAGACTTCCTGACACTTAAATCTATACTCGATGTTAACAAATTTCTCTTCTTCAGAAACGATTTCCTTGCCATTGCCAGTCTACATTTTATATCCTCTCTACTTCGACCATCATCAGTTATTTTGCTCCCCAAATAGCAAAACTCCTTTACTACTTTAAGTGTCTCATTTCCTAATCTAATACCCTCAACATCACCCGACTTAATTCGACTACATTCCATTATCCTCGTTTTGCTTTTGTTGATGTTCATCTTATATCCTCCCTTCAAGTCACTATCCATTCCGTTCAACTGCTCTTCCAAGTCCTTTGCTGTCTCTGACAGAATTACAATGTCATCGGCGAACCTCAAAGTTTTTATTTCTTCTCCATGGATTTTAATACCTACTCCGAATTTTTCTTTTGTTTCCTTTACTGCTTGCTCAATGAATAACATCGGGGAGAGGCTACAACCCTGTCTTACTCCCTTCCCAACCACTGCTTCCCTTTCATGTCCCTCGACTCTTATAACTGCCATCTGGTTTCTGTACAAATTGTAAATAGCCTTTCGCTCCCTGTATTTTACCCCTGCCACCTTTAGAATTTGAAAGAGAGTATTCCAGTCAACATTGTCAAAAGCTTTCTCTAAGTCCACAAATGCTAGAAACGTAGGTTTGCCTTTCCTTAATCTTTCTTCTAAGATAAGTCGTAAGGTCAGTATTGCCTCACGTGTTCCAGTATTTCTACGGAATCCAAACTGATCTTCCCCGAGGTCGGCTTCTACTAGTTTTTCCATTCGTCTGTAAAGAATTCGTGTTAGTATTTTGCAGCTGTGGCTTATTAAACTGATTGTTCGGTAATTCTCACATCTGTCAACACCTGCTTTCTTTGGGATTGGAATTATTATATTCTTCTTGAAGTCTGGCCCCCCCATGAACCATGGACCTTGCCGTTGGTGGGGAGGCTTGCGTGCCTCAGCGATACAGATAGCCGTACCGTAGGTGCAACCACAACGGAGGGGTATCTGTTGAGAGGCCAGACAAACGTGTGGTTCCTGAAGAGGGGCAGCAGCCTTTTCAGTAGTTGCAAGGGCAACAGTCTGGATGATTGACTGATCTGGCCTTGTAACAATAACCAAAGCGGCCTTGCTGTGCTGGTACTGCGAACGGCTGAAAGCAAGGGGAAACTACGGCCGTAATTTTTCCCGAGGGCATGCAGCTTTACTGTATGATTAAATGATGATGGCGTCCTCTTGGGTAAAATATTCCGGAGGTAAAATAGTCCCCCATTCGGATCTCCGGGCGGGGACTGCACAAGAGGATGTCGTTATCAGGAGAAAGAAAACTGGCGTTCTACGGATCGGTGCGTGGAATGTCAGGTCCCTTAATCGGGCAGGTAGGTTAGAAAATTTGAAAAGGGAAATGGATAGGTTAAAGTTAGATATAGTGGGAATTAGTGAAGTTCGGTGGAAGGAGGAACAAGACTTCTGGTCAGGTGACTACAGGGTTATAAACACAAAGTCAAATAGGGGTAATGCAGGAGTAGGTTTAATAATGAATAGGAAAATAGGAACGCGGGTAAGCTACTACAAACAGCTTAGTGAACGCATTATTGTGGCCAAGATAGATACGAAGCCCACACCTACTACAGTAGTACAAGTTTATATGCCCACTAGCTCTGCAGATGACGAAGAAATTGAAGAAATGTATGATGAAATAAAAGAAATTATTCAGATAGTGAAGGGAGACGAAAATTTAATAGTCATGGGTGACTGGAATTCGAGTGTAGGGAAAGGGAGAGAAGGAAACGTAGTAGGTGAATATGGATTGGGGCTAAGAAATGAAAGAGGAAGCCGCCTGGTAGAATTTTGCACAGAGCACAACTTAATCATAGCTAATACTTGGTTTAAGAATCATGATAGAAGGTTGTATACATGGAAGAACCCTGGAGATACTAAAAGGTATCAGATAGATTATATAATGGTAAGACAGAGATTTAGGAACCAGGTTTTAAATTGTAAGACATTTCCAGGGGCAGATGTGGACTCTGACCACAATCTATTGGTTATGACCTGTAGATTAAAACTGAAGAAACTGATAAAAGGTGGGAATTTAAGGAGATGGGACCTGGATAAACTGAAAGAACCAGAGGTTGTACAGAGTTTCAGGGAGAGCATAAGGGAACAATTGACAGGAATGGGGGAAAGAAATACAGTAGAAGAAGAATGGGTAGCTTTGAGGGATGAAGTAGTGAAGGCAGCAGAGGATCAAGTAGGTAAAAAGACGAGGGCTAGTAGAAATCCTTGGGTAACAGAAGAAATATTGAATTTAATTGATGAAAGGAGAAAATATAAAAATGCAGTAAATGAAGCAGGCAAAAAGGAATACAAACGTCTCAAAAATGAGATCGACAGGAAGTGCAAAATGGCTAAGCAGGGATGGCTAGAGGACAAATGTAAGGATGTAGAGGCTTATCTCACTAGGGGTAAGATAGATACTGCCTACAGGAAAATTAAAGAGACCTTTGGAGATAAGAGAACCACTTGTATGAACATCAAGAGCTCAGATGGAAACCCAGTTCTAAGCAAAGAAGGGAAAGCAGAAAGGTGGAAGGAGTATATAGAGGGTCTATACAAGGGCGATGTACTTGACGACAATATTATGGAAATGGAAGAGGATGTAGATGAAGATGAAATGGGAGATACGATACTGCGTGAAGAATTTGACAGAGCACTGAAAGACCTGAGTCGAAACAAGGCCCCCGGAGTAGACAACATTCCATTGGAACTACTGACGGCTTTGGGAGAGCCAGCCCTGACGAAACTCTACCATCTGGTAAGCAAGATGTATGAAACAGGCGAAATACCCTCAGACTTCAAGAAGAATATAATAATTCCAATTCCAAAGAAAGCAGGTGTTGACAGATGTGAGAATTACCGGACAATCAGTTTAATAAGCCACAGCTGCAAAATACTAACACGAATTCTTTACAGACGAATGGAAAAACTAGTAGAAGCCGACCTCGGGGAAGATCAGTTTGGATTCCGTAGAAATACTGGAACACGTGAGGCAATACTGACCTTACGACTTATCTTAGAAGAAAGATTAAGGAAAGGCAAACCTACGTTTCTAGCATTTGTAGACTTAGAGAAAGCTTTTGACAATGTTGACTGGAATACTCTCTTTCAAATTCTAAAGGTGTCAGGGGTAAAATACAGGGAGCGAAAGGCTATTTACAATTTGTACAGAAACCAGATGGCAGTTATAAGAGTCGAGGGGCATGAAAGGGAAGCAGTGGTTGGGAAGGGAGTAAGACAGGGTTGTAGCCTCTCCCCGATGTTATTCAATCTGTATATTGAGCAAGCAGTAAAGGAAACAAAAGAAAAATTCGGAGTAGGTATTAAAATCCATGGAGAAGAAATAAAAACTTTGAGGTTCGCCGATGACATTGTAATTCTGTCAGAGACAGCAAAGGACTTGGAAGAGCAGTTGAACGGAATGGACAGTGTCTTGAAAGGAGGGTATAAGATGAACATCAACAAAAGCAAAACGAGGATAATGGAATGTAGTCGAATTAAGTCGGGTGATGTTGAAGGTATTAGATTAGGAAATGAGACACTTAAAGTAGTAAAGGAGTTTTGCTATTTGGGGAGCAAAATAACTGATGATGGTCGAAGTAGAGAGGATATAAAATGTAGACTGGCAATGGCAAGGAAAGCGTTTCTGAAGAAGAGAAATTTGTTAACATCGAGTATAGATTTAAGTGTCAGGAAGTCTTTTCTGAAAGTATTTGTATGGAGTGTAGCCATGTATGGAAGTGAAACATGGACGATAAATAGTTTGGACAAGAAGAGAATAGAAGCTTTCGAAATGTGGTGCTACAGAAGAATGCTGAAGATTAGATGGGTAGATCACATAACTAATGAGGAGGTACTGAATAGGATTGGGGAGAAGAGGAGTTTGTGGCACAACTTGACCAGAAGAAGGGATCGGTTGGTAGGACATGTTCTGAGGCATCAAGGGATCACCAATTTAGTATTGGAGGGCAGCGTGGAGGGTAAAAATCGTAGGGGGAGACCAAGAGATGCATACACTAAGCAGATTCAGAAGGATGTAGGTTGCAGTAGGTACTGGGAGATGAAGAAGCTTGCACAGGATAGAGTAGCATGGAGAGCTGCATCAAACCAGTCTCAGGACTGAAGACCACAACAACAACAACAACAACTTGAAGTCTGAGGGTATTTCGCCTGTTTCATACATCTTGCTCACCAGATGGTAGAGTTTTGTCAGGACTGGCACTGCCAAGGCCGTCAGTAGTTCCAATGGAATGTTGTCTACTCCGGGGGCCTTGTTTCGACTCAGGTCTTTCAGTGCTCTGTCAAACTCTTCACGTAGTATCGTATCTCCCATTTCATCTTCATCTACATCCTCTTCCATTTCCATAATATTGTCCTCAAGTACATCGCCCTTGTATAGACCCTCTATATACTCCTTCCACCTTTCTGCTTTCCCTTCTTTGCTTAGAACTGGGTTTCCATCTGAACTCTTGATGTTGAACATATGAATAAGCAAAATCTGTTTCTGTGCAACCCATACAGTCCTGTCGAGATAATCAGGATTTGCATCACGAAACTACCGGTACATCTCAGGCGTATTATGTGTTTTAACTGGAAGATGCAAAGATGATGTTGTATCATTTTTAAACCTACTACAGAAACTGGACTACGATGTAGCAGAAAACGTGGTGTAAAATGACCAACGTGGTCCGAACTATTGAAATGAACCACCATGTAATAGAGGATACAGTACGAAGTCACGTAACATGCACGATACGACGCACAGCCGCGATAAATGTGATGTGTAACACCAGGCCTGTTGCTCAAATGGATGAAATCGGCACAATAACGAGCGTTAAGAACGCGGGGATTATAGTCACCGGAGAGTCCGATTAGACGAACGGAACAGGCAGATTTACTGGAACTAAGATCGGTACAGAGGCGAGGTAAGAAACGTTAACCATTTTCAGTTCCCGCAAGCCGTGCAGATACGTTCTGCTTATCTATGTAGTTATCCGCCAGAGGAAATACCAGAGCCCCGGCAATGACAAGCTTTGGCAGCAGAAGGGTTACAGAGAAATGAAGCAGAAGCAGAGACGAAATATAGTATGCACTTTGTATGTAAGGAAGAAATATCAACATCTTCATCTGCATCCATATCTATATGACTACTCTGCAGTTCACACTTAAGTACCTGGCAGAGGGTTCATCAATCCACTTTTATATATTTCTCTATCTTCCACTCTCTGACCGCACGCGGGAAAAGCCAACACTTCAGTCTTACCGAGCGAGCTCTCATTTCTCTTATTTTATTACAATAATTTTTCCTCCCTCTTAAGGTGAGAGTCAACAAAATATTTTCTCATTCGGAGGAGAAAGTTGAAGATTGACATTTCGTGAATGGAACTCACTGTAGTAAAAAACGCCTTTGTTTTAATTATTGCCACCCCAACTCACATTCATAACCGTGATGCACTCTCCCCTCTTTCACGGTAACACAAAAAGAGCTGCCATTCTTGAAATTTTTTCCATGTTCTCCATGAATCCTATCTGGTAAGGATCCCATAGTACACGGCAGTACTCTAGCAGAGGAAGGACAAGTGAAGTGCAGACAAAGTGTTTAGTAGACCTGTTGCCGCTTCTAAGAGTTCTGCGAATAAAATGCAGTTTTTGGTTTCTCATTCCCAGAAAATTATCTATATGGTCGTTCGAGTTGTTTGAATTGACAGCCTTTAGATTTGTGTGATTTCTCATGTAGCAGAAATTTATCGGTTCCCTTTTAGTACTCGTGTAGAGGACGTCACATTTTTCGTTATTTAGGGTCAATTGCCACTTTTCACACCATACAGATATCTTGTAAAGTCATTTTGAAATTGATTTTGACCTTCTGATGCCTTAACCAGATGATAAATGACAGTATCATCTGCAAATACTCTAAGATCGTTGCTCAGATTTCCTCCTAAATCGTTTATATAGATTGGGAATAGCAGCGGGCTTATAACACTTCTTTGGGGAACGCTGGATATCACTTCTTACTCGATGGCTTCCCATTAGTTACTACGAAATCTTTCCGGCGAGAAACCACGAATCCAGTCGCATAACTGAGCTGATGCGTTGTAGGAACGCAACTAGATTATAAGCCACTTGTGAATAACGGTATCAGAAGCCTTCTGGTAATCTAGAAATATGGGATCAATTTGACTCCATTGATAGCATACTTTGCTTTACGAGAATCAAGAGCTAGCTGTGTCTCATAAGACCATATTTTCTAAATCCGTGCTGACTGTGTGTCAATACATCATTTTCCTCGAGGTAATTCATAATGTTTCCATCGGGTTACTTCTGCTTCCTTTCTTGAGTATTTGTGTGACCTATGCGATAATTCAGCCTTTACATAGGGATATTTCCTCGAGCAAGCACTTGTATATAATTGTTTAGCATGGAGCTATTATATCAGCATACTCTTAAAGGAATCTAATTGGTATACAATCTAGACTGGAGGACTTGCCTTAATTAAGTGATTTAAGCTGCTTTGCTACACTGAGGATATCTAAGTTACTCATGATGGTAGCAGTTCTTGATTTGGATTCTACGATATTTACTTCTCCTTGTTTAGTGAAGGAATTTCGGAATACCATGCTCAGTAATAACCCGGTTTAGTGGCACTGTCAGTGGTAACATTACCATCTCAATTGGAAAGTGAAGGTATTGATTATGTCATGCCGCTGGTGTACTTCACAATCTCTTTAGATTTTCGGCCAGATTTTTAACGACACAAATTTTGATGAAGTCTTGGAAGCAAAAGTTCTGTTAACTTCTGTCCTATCTAAATCTGAGGATCCGGTAGACGTAAATTTCGTTTGTGCCATTGGGAGCCCCTTCTCTATTATTAATGAGGACGCATTTCAAAGGTGTGAGAATGTAGAGACTTGTCCAATTTATCCATTAAAAGGAGTCAAAGTTAAAGGAGGAACGTTCAACAAAAGTATGGAGGTGGACAGACAAATTAATTTAGTTTTTCTATGTCCATCCTTGTGATTGGAGGTCTGGGTAGCAAAAACTCTGTCCCTCATTTTTTTTTGACACGTGAGAGAGCAGGATTCCATGCCAAATTTAAACAAAAACCACCAACTCTATTCATTAGGTTACTTGCTAATTTAATTTCAGCAGCTTCCGTAATAACTCTAACCCAATAGCTGGACGTGTATGCCACAATCTCCGTGTTGTTATTTTCCATAGGATGACCTGTACTGTGACACTGCACAACAATGGCGGATTTTCTCGGCTGTTGTAGGCGTGTGTGGCGCTTATGCTCAGCACACCGCTACTCGACAGTCCTGATTGTTTGACCAATATATGACATGCCACAACTGCGAGGAATAGGATAGATAGCCGCCTTACGCAAACCAAGGAGGCTTGGTGGAACTTAAAAGGACCCTGATCTTAGATGGTGATCGAAAAACATTCTTCACATCATTTTTCCTCGAAATACAACCTATTCTGTTCGAAATGCTCCGCGCATAAGGCAAAATGGCAATACACCTTGGTGCTGCGTTGGTATTATCATCACTCGCCCGCTACACAGTTGGGCAACAGCGCAACGCACGTCTAATCTTTCTTCCACTATAATCATTCTGACGAAAGATGACTTCTAGATAGGCTAACTCATCTGACAAACTTTCAGTGTCCAAGACGACATGGGCTAATTGAAACAAGATATGAAGTTTTGTCTTGAAAATGGCAGATCGTACTCCTGTCCAAATATCGGCGGTTTTCAGCAACGTCACCCGGCTACATTCCCTTAAGTTATTGAATATTATTGTATTTTTTGCAACTATAAACTAACGTCCATCACAGATGTTCGTCTTTGCGGTATATATTCCAATCGGAATTTAGAATTTCATTGCTATTAATAACCCATTTTAGCCAGGTTTCTGTTCGTAGTAGTATGTGGACATTGTTGCCGTTTATTACCGAGGCTAGTTCTGTGACCTTTCCATAGACGTTCCTGCAGTTAACTAACACAACATTAATATTTTCTTTCTTCGAACAGCGAAAGATACTCTGTTTAATTAATTAGTTAATGGGGATAGTATTCTTTCCTGTCTGAAATCATATCTTATCAGGTCTGCTGAGTGATGTCTCTGTCCTAAAAGATCCACATGTATACGCCATATGTACTCTGCTAAGCTAGTAGCCACATCTTCCGTGTACTTCACGCCTGGCCTCTTAAGGTCGAGCCTACAGTTCTGCACTCGATAGCGGAGGCCGAGAAATCTGCGTTCAGGATCGTCATAGAATCGTCTGAGTCTCTCGTTGAAGCCTTGCACTCGGCTCCAAACCAGAAGAGTACGACAGCGTCTGGGAACCATGCTGCAAATTGCTACCACTACCTCTACTTCTACCCTGCGCGGCTAGCTGTCTTCATGTAAGCAGCCAGCCGCCTGCCGAGGTTGGTCAATGAATCCAGGCGGAAGGTGTCATTCGCGTCGACTTGAGCCACGAACGAGTTGCAGCTAGATGCACCCGCTGCGTCAGTCGCTGCCTGCAGAGCTTCCTCTACATCCCCGGACGTGGTCATCCGGCAAGCAAACAGAGTGAACACTGGCCTTGTTTTCCGACCTGTCCGTTAATTATCTAAGGGCGCTCAATCACGCGCCTAACGTTGTTGTACAAGGCTTGTCCAGAAAGTAAGTTCCGATCAGTCGCGAAATGGAAACTACATTGAAAATCAGAAATGTTTTATCTGCGACAGTTGGTTCCACCTTCCAGCTACTTCTCTACATAGTCGCCGCTCCAGCTAGGACACCTGTCGCACCGTTATACCAACTTTCCAATATCGTCGTCATAGAAGGCAGCCGCCTTTTCTTCCCGCAAATTCTCTACGCTCATCTACAGCTCCTTGCCTGTGCGAAAATGTTGTCTTCATAGCCAGTAGTTAATGTGAGCAGAGATGAAACACAGAGGGAGCTAATTACCTGCTGTAGTGCGGGTGATCAAACACTTCCCATCGGAAACGCTAAAGGAGCATTTTCATTGCCCCTGCAAATTGCGACCGAGAATTGTCACGAAGAAGGAACCGTATGACAGTTCCTTCATGTGGGCTGCATAACATCAGGCGAAATCTCTCACCAGCACCTCATACTTGGCGGGAGACACTATTTTCTACGCATCTTTATGTGCTCAACATGCGCTCAGAACTGAAAAGAGCGAAGTGATGCAACCGACAGGGACACTAGAGACACTGTCGAACACATATGTGCAAAGCTTCATTAGATTTTCACAGTGGTTTCCATTTCTTGACCGATTGGAACTTACTTTCCGAATATCCCTCGTAAGCCCAGTCTACCCGGAGGTAAGCTGAAATACGAAGTCTATGCACAAGGTCTAGCTACAGCAGAGGATTTAAGAGATCGCGTTACTGCAGTCTGCGCAACTATACTGAAGGACTCTCTTTCGTATGGCAAGCAGTCTTACAGCAGCAATTGAAAACGTGTTTTGTAGTAGACATTGGACATTCGGAAACTTGATGTTTTATATAAAATGTTATAGAAATTAAAAATTAATAAAAACTGACTAGACCTCATTGATTCTTAATTTTAACAAATGGTGGCCGGTTTCTATCAATGTCTGATCATG
Source organism: Schistocerca nitens (assembly GCF_023898315.1). NCBI lineage: Eukaryota > Metazoa > Arthropoda > Insecta > Orthoptera > Acrididae > Schistocerca > Schistocerca nitens. The sequence continues at coordinate 608,442,316 of NC_064616.1, forward strand.
CTCTTTAAATGGAATAACATGGAAGTTATTAGGGGACGCATGAAGATAAACATAACAGTACAAAACTCTGTGGCTACAATGTAAGTAAAAGACGAGATACCCTTACTGTCTGCTGGAGCTGGTTGCATGGAGGACTAACTGCTCTAGGATGGTGTGAAAAGCAATTGCTGCATGACATGCAGTTGCCGATTTGTGGAGAAAGACTCGAAACCTCGCTTGCCTGTGTGTCAAGGAATGGATTGATTAGCTGTGGATCTTAGCTCACAGTCTGTTTTATTTCATGGTACTGTCTGGAGTGCACTCTGCACACTAACGAACTGAAAGTATTAAACAGAAAATTTTTAAATCATAATTATTGTAATTATTATCGGATTTCGGATGATGAAATGTGGTTGAATTTGTTTCTTTTAGATCTGCGACGCTTCTAGGGGAAATAGCTTCATTTGTAAAAACGAATTTCGTAATGATATCTCTTTACTTATAATAACTACGATACTAGGGAGACGAGATACTGGCAGAAGTAAAGCTGTGAGACCGGGCGTGAGTCGTGCTTCGGTAGCTCAGATGGTAGAGCACTTGCCCGCGAAAGGCAAAGGTCCCGAGTTCGAGTCTCGGTCGGGCACACAGTTTTAATTTGCCAGGAAGTTTCAACTACGATACTAGTTTATACTGGATCATGTTAACTGATTCTTCCGTCGGTTCTTGTTAGAATAACGTTATAATAAATGAAAAGCCCTATATGCAGCATTGAGCTTACCATATATTAGAATTACTATACCTTAAGCAGTTCCAGAAATATTTTAGATAAACAGGTTAATTCAAACACTCTGAACGCTTGGAAAATATCGTATAATAGACAGAGGACAAACGCATATCACATAATGTAACTAGCGTCTTTTCGAATTCGCAAATGATGTACCCCGAAACGGAAATGGAAATGCCGTGTGGCTAGGGCCTCCCGTCGGGTAGACCGTTCGCCTGGTGCAAGTATTTCGAGTTGACGCCACTTCGGCGACTTGCGTGTAGATGGGGATGAAATGATGATGATAAGGACAACACAACACCCAGTACTTGAGCGGAGAAAACCTCCGATCCAGACGGGAATCGAACCCTGGCCGTTAGGTATGACATTCCGTCGCGCTGATCACTCAGCTACCAGGGCCGGACTACCCCGAAATTATTTGTATACCTTCTTCTCAGTGTTCTCCCCCTATCATATCGTATCTACAAGTACAGAAGCTAAAGTTGCGAGATGACAGGTAGCGCCAGTTTGGGACAGATCGCCGCACCTGACTTACAGAGGAACTGGCGCGTCGAGAAGCGATGTCAGTGGAGCCGCTGTAGGCCAAGTTGATCTGCGCACCTCTGCCAGAGACGGTCATGCGGTAGGGCGACGGGCTGCGCACCATACGCCCTCCGCCTGAGCCAGCTCCTCCGCCTCCACCTGCAGCACACCGGAAGACAACAACTACAGAAACTTTCTCCACGGCTAAGTCACCAGGCAAAGGCAGGCAGTGGGCAGCGGATTGTGCTTCGTGCACCGTCCGCCTACGCCAGAGCCTCCACCTGCAGTACACAAGCACATTGCAGCTGCAAAAACTTTCTTCACAGCCTGAGTCACCAGATACAGTCATGCAGTAGGGCGCCAAGCTTCACAACATACGCCCTCTGCTTGCACCAGTGACTCAACCTCCACACACAGCACAACAGCACATACCAACTACAGCAGGTTTCCACACAGGCTGAACCACTAGACACAGGCATATGGTAAGGCGAGAGGCAGCATACAGTGGACCCTCTGCCTATGCGAGCGCCTTTGCCTGCATCAGCACCTCTGCCTCCACCACTAGCACACCAACACACGCCATTTACAGCATCTTTTCCCACAAACTGAGTCCCACTTCAGCAGTAACGTTTGGTAGAGACAATATCATTTATGCAAGCCTGTTTGATGTAGTTCTTGAGAATATGCTTCCAGTGCTGCATCATGGCTTCCTCCTTTTACGAACTAATCGAAGAATGAGTTAGGAAGAACAGTAGGTGTGGAGGGCATGCCATGCATGAATACCTGATTATCTCCCCAGGGTATATTTTTCTATAGGTAGATGAAGAGTGTCAACCATAGTCCTCCAGCCTTTGGTCATTTGCCTACATGGTTTATTCACATCTGCCCATTTGCCTATGCCTTCATCAGTTTTGGAAAGCGCAATATATGATTCACTTGAGCTGCCTACACCCCAATAGGACGCAGTACTATTTGGAAAACAGCATGTGTGAAAAATGCATTGCTGAATTCCAGAAGCACTCAGTGTTGGGAGGTGTCTAGCATATTGAGTGTTCCAGACAGATGAGAACACTCAGGTATAGCTTTAAAGGAGCTTAAATTTGTCTACCTCTCAGGTATGAGAGGGATTGGCGTTCACAGGCCTAAAAATCGAAGACCTGAGCACTGATCAGCCCAAGAAAATCTATCTAAGTTCTCTGGAGTGCACGCCTGTGCCTGTTTGTGCGCTCAAGAATGTAAGGAAGAATTACTCCAGTTATTTCTACAGTAAGAATGAGCGGAACAAATGAAAAATGAAAAAGATGGCAAGTAAAGATGAAGAAGACGAGGTAGCAGTGGTAACCATTCATTTAAAATAATACAAAAACCGTTCCATGATACCAGAACTTAGGAATAATGTAGCTCCAGTGCCTGGAGAAGGGAAAAATGAAGTTTTGTAACGGCTTGCAGAGAAGGAAGTGATAATTATTTTTAGAACTCTTCCGTTGTACTTATGAGAGCCTTTTTGTACTTCACTGTGACTTCGTGGACACACAACTGATTTGGTCTGAACTGTGCAGTGAGTGGCACGCAGTCGCCTTGTAGTCGCTTGTCTGGTCAGCCTTTGCTCCAGAGACGGGCTAATCATGTTCTTATGCCGCAGCGTCGCGTCAACCTCCTGTTAAGTGTAATACGAATGATGAAGTTAACAATCACGTAATGCGCCATCACTTTCCAGCGTGCCCACTCATCTAAGTAGATGAACCTCGATTCTATCGTCTCTGAGCCGGGACTTTGTGTTATTTCGAGAAACAGGGACACTTAATGATTGAGACTGAGGTTCTGATCGTTACTACTGGGATCATTTTAACAGCTTCCTCAGCCATTTTTACTGCTGCATTTAAATTATCAATAGCCTGGAATTCTGGTTGAATTGTGACTGATATAATAAAAAGTCTTAATGTGATAACTCACGGATAAGGGACTACATTACCAGCAGAGCTCACATCACCGTCGAGCTGCACATGATTTCCTATTGCTCTCGATGCCGTCAGTCATAGCTGAAGGATTACACACGCATCTCATTTTCGTAGTAACATTCTTTTACATTACTCTGCGGCATACACACATGTCATACGTTAACATGATGTTACCGAAAGTATTACAGTACTTCCCTGCAAAGAACATTTAATTGCGACAGTGAATCAACCAGCATGCTAGGCTGAATACCGTAACACCTACAACCATCAAAAAGAAACGCCAAGTATATATATTTCAAAAAAAGCTGATAAAAATGCTCTTAACGCCTTTTTAAGAGACGGTCTTCACTCCTTCAGATCTGATCATGTAAGCGTATAAAAGTTGTGGAATGATTTCAAAGAGTTAGTATCGACAGAAAATGAGAGATATATACCACATAAATTAATAAGTGATGGTTCCGATCCCCCATGGCACACAAAACTGATCAGATTGTTGTTGCAGAAGCAGCGAAAAAGCATGCCAAATTTAAAAGAATACAAAATCCGCAAGACTGGCGAAGTTTTGCAGAAGTTCCAAATATAGCGTGTACTTCAATGCGAGATGCTTTTAATAATTTCCACAACGAAATCTGGCAGAAAACCCAAAGGAATTCTGTTCATACATAAAGCACACCAGTGGCAAGACGCAATCAATATCTTCACTGCGCGATAACAACCGTGAAGTCACTGATGACAGTGCCACTAAAGCAGAGTTATTAAACAGGGCCTGCCGAAACTCCTTCATCAAAGAAGACGAAGTAAATATTCCTGATTTACAATCAAGAACAACTACCAAGATGAGAAACATGGAAGTAGATATCCGCGGTGTAACGAAGCAGCTTAAATCACTTAATAAAGGCAATGCCTCCGGTCCAGATTGTATACCAGCCAGATTCCTCTGATACAATAGCTCCTCTGATACAATAGCTCCATATTTAGCAGTTATATACAACCACTCGCTCACAGAAAGATCCGTTCCTAAAGACTGGAAAACTGCTCAAGTCACACCAATACCCAAAGAGTGAAGTAGGAGTAATCCACTGAGTTACAGGCCCATATCATTAAGGTCGACTTGCAGTAGGGTCTTGGAACTTATACTGTATTCGAACATTATGAAGCACCCCGAAGAAAACGATTTATTGTCACACAGTCAGCACGGTTTCAGACAATATCGTTCTTGCGAAACAAAACTAGCTCTTTATACTCATGAAGTAATGAGTGCTATCGACAGGGGATGTCAAATTGGTTCCATGTTTTTAGATTTCCAGAAGGCTTTCGACACTGTTCCTCACAAACTTCTTCTAACCAAACTGCGTGCCTATGGAATATCGTCTTAGTTGTGCGACTGAATTCGTGATTTCCTGTCAGAAAGGTCACAGTTCGTATTAACAGACGGAAAGTCATCGAGCAAAACAGAAGTAATATCCAGCGTTCCCCAAGGAATTGTTAAAGGCCCTCTATTGTTCCTGATCTATATTACCGACATAGGAGACAATCGGAGTAGCCGTCTTAGACTGTTTGCAGATGGTGTTGTCATTTACCGTCTTATAAAGTCATCACATGACCAGAACTAATTGCAAAATGATTTAGATAAGATAACTGTATGGTGCGAAAAATGGCAATTGACCCTGAATAACGAAAAGTGTGAAGTTATTCACATGAGTACTTAAAGGAATCCGATGAATTTCGATTACGCGATAAGTCACACAAATCTGAAGGCTGTAAATTCAACTAAATACTTAGGGATTACAATTACAAATAACCTAAATTGGAACGACCACATAGATAATGTTGTGGGTAGAACAAACCAAAGACTGCGATTGATTGGCAGAACACTTAGAAGGTGCAACAGGTCTACTAAAGTGACTGCTTACATCACGCTTGTCCGCCCTATTCTGGAGTATTGCTGTGCGGTGTGGGATCCGTATCAGGTGGGTTCAAAAATGGTTCAAATGGCTCTGAGCACTATGGGACTTAACTTCTGAGGTCATCAGTCCCCTAGAACTTAGAACTACTTAAACCTAACTAACCTAAGGACATCACACACATCCATGCCCGAGGTAGGATTCGAAACTGCGACCGTTGAGGTCGCGCGGTTCCAGTCTGAAGCGCCTAGAACCGCTCGGCCACTATCAGGTGGGACTGACGAATGACATCGAAAAAGTACAAAGAAGGGCAGCTTGTTTTGTATTATCGCGAAGTAGGGGAAATAGTGCCACAGACATGATACGTGGATTGAAGTGGCAATCATTAAAACAAAGGCATTTTTTGTTGCGACTGGATCTTCTCATGAAATTTCAATCACCAGTTTTCTCCTCCGATTGCGAAAACATTCTGTTGGCACCCACCTACATAGGGAGAAATTATCATCAGGCCTCGCACAGAAAAATTTAAGTGCTCGTTTTTCCCACGCTCCGTTCGAGAGTGGAATGGTAGAGAGACAGCTTGAAGGTGGTTCATTTAACTCTCCGCCAGGCACTTCATTGTGAATAGCAGAGTAATCACGTAGATATAGATGTAGACATCATTCTTGTGCGGAGTGGCAGTGGGACTCAAATAACGTCGATAAATGTCTTTTGCGTCTTAACAAAATAAAAACAAGAATTTTTTAAGTCATTCGAGAACATCCAGAACGTGAAAATTCAGAACAATCTCGTAACAAACTAGTTATTGCGTTTCTTTCTTTCTGTGGTGGTACATGTAGCAAAACAGATAGGTTCCTGAAAAAAGGGACATAAGACCTATTTTCTGACCAGCTACTAAAATAAAGGAGATGCTGCGCTTGATTGAGAGCAGCGTGACGTCGTGGTGCCTGGAGTTTACCCTGATCAGGAGACCTCACTACCCGTGAGGCCATTTTCTAGGATGGCCTTCGGCTGTGCGTCTTACGCACCTCCGTGGACCGAATTCAAACGTGAAATGAGTGCTTCGTCACCAATACTAAATTCATTGGATACAAATATAACAAGGCCACGATGTGTAATAACCATACCGGGCTTATTTTTTACATTTACAGTAACAGGTCGTCCTTCGACAATACGCTTCAAGGTAGACGCATATTGCCTTCACCTAGACCATTCGAACTCTTCAAACAGAAGACGACCTGTTACTGTAACACCTTTCAGGGTATTTTCTACCCCTCAAAAATTGTAATTGGACACAGACAAAAATATTCATATTGCATTATTTTGCCCGATCTACACACCGCCAAGTTTCATCAGGATCATTTATTGACACTTTGGAATGTTCCCTTGTCAGATCAATTTTGTTACGCCGTAAACGAATATTGCTGGTCCTGTGTAGTTCGGAAGCAACTAAATCGGTCAGACTAGCTGTACCGTTTCCGACCGCTGTTGGGGGTTGGGTTGTTTTGGGGGAGAAGACCAAACAGCGAGGCCATCGGTCTCATTGGATTAGGGAAGGAAGTCGGCCGTGCCATTTTCAAAGGGACTATCCCGGCATTTGCCTGAAGAGATTTAGGGAAATCACGGAAAACCTAAATCAGGATGGCCGGACGCGGGATTGAACCGTCGTCCCCCTTATGCGAGTCCATTGTCCTAACCACGGCGCCATTTCGCTCGTTCCAACCGCTGAGCAGGATGCCAAAGGCACCTTAAAAATCGAGAACTTGAGAAGTCAGCAGTTGCTGAGCACAGTCTCGCACATAAACACATTATACTATAGCGTTTGATGAAACTAAAATCTTGGTCCACGTTTCTACATACTGGCAATCTGCTACGAGGGCGCGCTGAAAAGTACTGGCTCCTAATTTTTAATGTAAAAACTCACAAAACGCTTTAAATAAAACAATGGTTATTAACATTCTACATCTTGATTCTTTGTGTCTACACATCCGCGGCCCTCTACCACTAGAGGGCTCCGAATTATAACGTGTAACACGGCGGTGTGTAACGTAATTACGTCGCTGCCTGAGAAACAGCGTGCTGTAATCGAGATTGCAATTCGACGAGTTCGTCCACACATGGAGCACCCACCCTCTTGTTCAGCATGACAATGTAAGACCACACATGAGCGCTGCGACATCTGCAACAATCCGACCATTTTGTTATCTGTCATCGATAATTCTCTGTAGAGTCCCGACTTCGCCCTACCCGATTTTCATCGTTTCCAAAAATTAAAGAACACCTTCGAGGGCTTCGCTTTGCTAGTGTTGGAGCGGTGCAAGCAGAGGTGACGTTGTGACTCCGTCAACAAAGTCAGTGTGTTCATCTTGTGATTCCAAATTTTGAATTTTGTTTTACCGTGTCTCTCGTCGTACGTATTACGTGCATGATGTAAAAAATGTTATGTTTTAAGCATTTCCTTACAGATTATCATTATTGTAATGTTTTTATATCACAATAATGAGTTACTTATATTTTCAATTAAAAAAATACACGTATGTGAAGTGGTGAACAAAAGAAATGAATGTATAACGAATAATAGCAATTTAAAACATGCGGTAAATAGAAGTAAGATAAATAACTAAATTAATAAAGAATGTTCAGATATTTTAATTAGGTATATTGCAAATACTCTGCCAGCACATTGTGTACAGCCTATTTTCCAAAAGTGGTATTTCAGAAACCAGCTTTATTACATATGGATGTATATAATTTGAAAGTTTCTTTAATTTATGGTGTAACAAAAGTTTTCATTTTTCAAAATTAATCAGTGGTAATGAGGCACTTTGCAAAATCTAAAATTATCAGAAAATTTGATTATACATATCAACTTTTATATGAGAAACATTTTATATATCATTGTTTCGAAGATATTCCTTCCAAATTTTATATGCCAAATTACCTTTCTGGGTGTTTTCTACCCCTCAAAAATTGGAATTGGACACAGACAAAAATATTCATATTGCATTATTTTGCCCGATCTACACACCGCCAAGTTTCATCAGGATCATTTATTGACACTTGGGAATGTTCCCTTGTCAGATCAATTTTGTTACGCCGTAAACGAATATTGCTGGTCCTGTGTAGTAACGTCTAATCGCGACATTAAAATCCATAGGGGAAAATAGCTTACATTACACAATAACGAAAATTTGCAAATAGTTTAAAGTTTCACAGGATAATTGAATAAGTACCACCATTTCTAATTATGGTCGGTCTAGGAGTGAAAAATCACAATGCTGTTTTTTATAACACCGTCTGCTTCATTAATTGAAATTTAGACATGTGAGTTTTATCACCTAAGATATTATAAATCTAATAGGAAATAAAACGGTCTACAAATTATTTATACAGTAATTTAACAGGGTATCATCTACTTGTTTTGTCTGCCCAAAATAAGGTTCCCTGTCGACTGAAATCTCTCTCGCTGTTCACATCTGAGGTTGGAACCCAAAATTTTCTTTTCACTAAATTAAATTGCTTGGAAAAGAGATTACAGTCACCCTTCCCACTCTCAAGCGGATCGTCGACGTCAGCACTATTTATTCGGGTTAAATACAAGTCGACTTCATCGGTATACTCTGCATGACGTGGCCCACAGGCTACTCACTTCGAAAACAGAAACTCATTTTTTTGGCTAGTGAGTGAGGCTGTCAGTCTCTCGGCGGCCCTAAATAAATAGTTACAGATATCATAGAAATAGAGTTAGACATTACTGTCGCCTTATAGTTTTGTTCTAGATTACCTGGAACTGATATTTAATCACAACTTTGACGCACGGTGTTTAACGCTCCATCTCTGTTAGAAACGGATATAATTTTTTTTTAATAGGAAGGGCGACCACATAAATGCTACTATTCTGTGCAACGTCCGAAATTCGACGTTCACCTCTTTGACATAGTATCTAAAGTTCGTAGAAGATAATACGACAGTTGTACTGTAGTGCCAAAATACGACTGGTGCTGAAAATTACGATTTGTAGTCAAGCGCGATTTTCATTTGCTGGACACACAGCGTGTATATTAAACAAGAAACTGTACCTTTGCATCTTCAGGCCATGCGTTACGATGACACCCGTAGCAAAAGAAACTGAACTGTAGCATACTTCACGCCTTCCAGCATTTCTGTTGCATCTTTCAACGGCTCGCACTGCTTAACTGTAGACTGTAGTATTCCAAACAAGAATTTTATCTAGTCTCCGTTTCTTGCTCCAGACTTACATGTAATGAATTGACGACACCAGTTTTCCTCATGAAACAGATGGTACCTTTGGGAACATACATCGTGGAATGAAACACTGAAAACTTATTTTTGAAGTAATCATCATCGAAAACAGATTTCAGGACTGTTTTCGTAACTCCAGTAATGCTGAAAGGATTGAATTGTCTTTCATATATTTGCGCCTGGGTCAGTGGTAAATGAAATCTTATTAAGATGCTGGGGATTTACTCCTAGTTTAAACAGTGTTTCCTCGATTTGCTTCTTAATAAATTCTCAAGATTTTTTCTTTCCAGAAAAGTGAGTAGTCTCCGATACCAGATTTCGCTGTGCCTACTCTTGATTAGCAAAGTGTGCAATAATAGATAAGTGACACCTTTTCCGATATGCTTCGGTCCACACGTCCACTGTACATTCACATGCATTCAAGCCTACGGCACAGAGAATGCCTGACATCGTATTCACCTGTATTTAATCGGCTTGTCTTTCAGTTTTTCATGCTACTGTCTTAGGATGAGGCAAAATTTTACAGATGTCCACATGTTTCAATTCTAAACCAATTCTAGCGAACTCCTGACATAAAGTGCTAAATTCTCCGCAAGATTTTAATATAAATTAACGAAGATATCGGGCACCATTTCTTCGCACCTTTTAGTCGCTGTATCTTTCACTAGAACTTTTCCGAACTCACACTTAGTAGCGTTCTGCAAACGTGTGCCTTCAGGTATGTGGCGGTGGACCTGTATGACAGGAGAGAGGGGCACATGACACGAAGCAGGAGTGATTCCCATCTGAATCAGCCACTGATTAAAATCTCTCCCTGTCACTGTTACGAACACCGATTTTGGCAACCAAGATATATTCTTGCGAATGAAGTTTCGCTTCCACTATTCTTCGTCTCACGCTCACGCGCCACGGTTGTGCAGCGAGCGATTGAGCTGCGAGCGGATTACTAGACTGTCAGGTAATTCGAGCACACTTACCGCTCACCGTCTGCAAAGCAGCTGTATTGACATCTACCGGACCTCCGCGGAACTACATGCACCGAGCAATTAGAGCGAGCATAACCACTAGATGCAGACCACTTCTAACCTGCACACCGGCGGCAACGTTTACAATGGTGTCAAGACCATAGGCACTGGGCTAACGAGGAGTGGGATTGCCAACTCTTTTCAGAGAGAGCATATTCTGCCTGAGTAGTGACTCTATCTAGGTGTACCTTCCTATAGCGAGACGTTGTAACACGTAATGCACCCAGAAAGATTGTCGAACATGATCGTTTTGGTGGTCAACGTGTTTTGGTGTGAAGAGGCATAATGTTGCATGGGCATACTGTCCTACAAATCTTTGAACACGGTGCATCCATCGGTCGACGTTGATGAGACACTGTCCAGGGGAACGTCATTAATTGCTGTGACTTGTGTATTTGCGATGTAAAATCGCGAATGTGGTGTGCGCTCATGTAGATACTAGATAGGAGTACGCGAACAGCTATTAAGGACACTATGATGATAGTATAATAGCCGCAGGTGATCTTGCGACCACTCTTTTTAATGACGGCGTTTCGAAAATATTGTCATCAGGTTCTGAAAAGAGATTTTTACAAAACCAATTACAAGTTGCGAACACACTTTACAAATGTGGTATAGCCAGATATTAGGCCGGCCGCAGTGGTCTAGCGGTTCTAGGCGCTCAGTCCGGAGCCGCGCGACTGCTACGGTTGCAGGTTCGAATCCTGCCTCGGGCATGGATGTGTGTGATGTCCTTAGGTTAGTTAGGTTTAACTAGTTCTAAGTATAGGGGACTAATGACCTCAGAAGTTGAGTCCCATAGTGCTCAGAGCCATTTGAACCAGATAAAATACATACCAGTTAGGGGAACTGACACCATACAATGTACTGAGTCAACTTAAGTATGTCGTACTGAATAGCAACTGAATATCCGTGGATGGAGAGCCACGCAAGAAAACTAAAATGTCTGCAAGGTGGCAGCATATCATACACAAATGAAGGCAACAAATGCCAAAAAACGCATACAGAATGGAAGTAATCAAAAATATAACGGTAAAAATAAGTCATGTACATATACTTTTATATCTTGTAGTAGAAATTACAGTTAACGTAATAAAAAGTCTTAAAGTGCCTGGGTGGAGGAAGAACCAATTAGAAACGTTTATTTAGGTTCGCGGACTAGGTCTTGGGAAGGCACGAAACGTAATGACAGGAATATTATCTTTTTATACATATATGATATTTCCGCGTACATGCATTATTGTTTGGTATCATTTGACGATTGTATAATAAAATGTTAATACAATATTCCTTTCATTATGTTTCGTGCCTTCCCAAGACCTAGTCCGCGAACCTAAATAAACGTTTCTAATTGGTCCTACCCCCACCCAGGCACTTTAATACTTTTTATTACGTTAATTGTAATTTTTACCACAAGATATAAAACTGTATTTACATGACATATATTTACCGTCATATTTATGATTACTGCCATTCTGTATGCGTTTTTTGGCATTTGTTACCTTCACTTGAGCATGATATGCTGCCACCCTGCAGTCACTTTAGTTTTCTTTCGTGGCTCTCCTTTCATGGGCGTTCAGTTCCTATTCAATACGGCACACTTACGTTGACTCAGTACATTGTATCGTGTCTGTTCCTTTAATTGGTGTGTATAATATCTGGCTATACCACATTTGTACAATGTGTTCGCAACTTGTAATTGGTTTTGTAAGAGTCTCTTTTCAGAATCTGATGATAATATTTTCGAAACGCGTCATTAAAAAGAATGGTCACAAAAATACGTGTGGCTATTTTACTACTATCATAGCGTCTATAATAGCTATTCCCGTACTCCTATCCTGACTTCCGTGTAACTATTGTCTTTGAATAAAAGTGTGGTTTCTGTTCGTCTCATTGCATATTTATTTCTGTTACATTCAGTGCGATACAACAGCAGTTTTTTTCAGAGGTGCATTTGCTCCTGACTTCATTTTTAACCGCTTTCGGAAAAACGGAAACCATTATAGGATCACTTTGTTCTCCATCTCTCTGTCTCTCCGTCCGCCTGCTAAGACTTCAGTTTCTCAAAAATGTGTAGAGGTATCGAGTTGAAATGTATGTCAAATGTTAAGATCTACGGTCCCTTTGCGGTGTAAAAAATTTAAGCTTATAATTCAATGTAATCAAAAGATACGGCCATATATGTCACATATTTTGATATTCGCAGACACTTTCATCAAAACCTATAGACAAAATACATATTTACATGTAGGCCTTGTGGTCCAGCTGGGGTGTTTTAAGTGTGAGATATGTTGACAGTGTATTGCAATGATTATGAAACAAAAACTTCCTGGCAGATTAAAACTGTGTGCCGGACCGAGACTCGAACTCGGGACCTTTGCCTTTCGCGGACAAGTGCTCTCCAACTGAGCTACCCAAGCACGACTGACGCCCCCTCCTCACAACTTTAATTCCACCAGTACCTCGTCTCCTACCTTCCAAACTTCACAGAAGCTCTCCTGCGAACCTTACAGAACTAGCACTCCTGGAAGAAAGGATATTGCGGGGACATGGCTTAGCCACAGCCTGGGGATGTTTCTAGAATGAAATTTTCACTCTACAGCGGAGTGTGCGCTGGTATGAATCTTCCTGACAGAGGTCCCGAGTTCGAGTCTCGGTCCTGCACACAGTTTTAATCTGCCAGGAAGTTTCATATCAGCGCACATTCCGCTGTAGAGTGAAAATTTCATTCTAGATTATGAAACAAATTCCTAAAATGTTGCAGAGCGACCACATTGGCATGACCAAGCACCTGTTCTCTATCTAAGCTCCGAAGGACCATAGGGCGCCAGTAAACGTTGGGCACATTAACGCCCAACTGGTATATGTTCGTAAATATTATACGGAATTGAGTTAGCTATAAGAAGTCTCTCACCTATAATGCCACTTCCACGTATTTCTTTCGGTTACATTCTGTACCATACTGTAGCAGTTCTTTCTATGTATGGTCAAAGTTTCATCGAGGTATGTCACTTGGCAGTGACACATAATACGAAAGATACTTTCGTCCTTAAGTTTTGCACACTAGTGTATTTAGCTATACAGGGTGAAATTTAATAACACAGACAAGCTGCAGGGACGGGTTCCTGGCTGCAAACGGAGGAAAAAAGGTCCTATGAACATATGTTCGGAAATACATCATTGCCACATTAGAGGGCGCTGATGAATGACGTTCCTCTGATGACGTTCTGTGTGAATCTTGTGTGTTGCAGGCTGTGTGATTGACGCAGCGTACGGTAAGCAGCAGAACGGTCTGGTATTCATGTTGGGAACAAGCCGAGATGGTGTTTGTATACTGCCAAGCAGATGGAAACGATCGAAAGGCAGGATGGCTATACCAAACCGAGTACCCTCACAGACACTAACCACATCACACAACATTTCAAGTCCTTTTTGGGCATTTCTGTGAACATAGGTCTTTCCAGACAGACGAATATGCAGGGAGGCGGCGGGCTGCGCGTATACCAGATTTGGAGGATCGGGTTCTACAGGATACTGAGAGGAATCCTTGTACAAGTTCCAGGCAAGTGGCCCGCCAAAGTACGACTATGTGCATTCCGCATGACAACCGCTGTACTGTTCCTATCATCTGCAAGCCCATTAAGGCCATTCTGAACATCTGGTGTGACGTAGATGTGATGCAGCTCTGTACTGTGTTCCGGGACGATTTGTTGTCGTTGGACGCACACCGTCCATTTCCTGACAAATGTTCGTAAGACCTTTTATTCTCCATTTACAGTCAAGAACCTCTCCCTGCAGTTTGTCGTTTTTATTGATGTTCACCGTGTATGTGTGCTGTGTTTCTGAGAGGTAGATGAGCAACCAGACCGATACATAATGCATTTTATGACAGCGATTACAGAGATCGTTGGTAGATCCCATTAAGTAAAGTGTAATTAGGTATATCCATACGTTTTCTGACACGTTTCCCAAATATCGATACCATATGTATTAGTGTCTCGGTTGCTCTGTAGGCAATCGCCAGAGAACAATTCCGAAGGTCTGAGGTTCAGTCAAGAGCCGATCTTATTTTCTTCCGTCATTTATCACCTTTGTTAAAATGTCGAGTTTCAGCGTGTTCCGCAGTCCACGTTAATTAGAGGCTCCCCTTAAATTGTTGGGTAAGTCACCTCGAAGGCTAGAAAAAGTCAAGAACGTACCACCACCAACAGGACAACGCCTGTTTATAAGAGGGGCTTTCAGTAAGTAATGCAACATATTTTTTTTCTGAAAGCAGGTTGGTTTTACTCAGGACTCCAGTACACCATATTATTTCCCATTCTTTTGGCTTCAAAACCCTATTTTTCAACAGTCTCCATTCAGTGCGACAGGCTTACGCCACGTTACTGGGGGGGGGGGGGGGGGGGGGGGGGGGTGTCTGTATGCACTAGTAGTATCCTTCCACTGGTCAAAGTTTGAGCTAACGGCTTGCTGCATCAACAACTTTCCCATCATCCATGTACTCTTTGCCGCGGAGTGCATCTTTCCTTGGGCCAAACAAATGGAAGGCGGAAGGTACGAAGTCCGGGCTAGGGAGAATGGGGAAGAAAAGGCCGATGAAGTTTGTTAAAATGTCGAGGGGGGGGGGCAGAACCGTGGCAAGGCGCCTCGGACCTCGCGGCCATCCCGAGCGGCGTAGATGTGTGAGAGTCGCTGGAGAAGTTCATTTGCATTTTTGTGACGACCAACACACCTAAATCGTTTCTTCAATTTCCTGAGGGTAGCGCAAAACACTTCCGAATTGAACGGTGCACCATGAGGGATGACACAATGCAGAATAACCCCTTCAGAGTCCCAGAAAACCGTTACCTTGACTTTACCGCATGGGGGTGAGGTCTTGAACTTTTTTTCGGAGGAGAGGTGGTGTGGCGCTAGTCCATGGATTGATGTATTGTTTCTGGTTCGAAGTGGTGAACCCATGTTTCATCGCCTGTGACGATGTCCGACAAAAAATTGTGATGACCAGCCTCGTAACGCGCAAACAGTTGCACACAGAGCATCCTTCGGTGCCCTTTGTGGCGGCGAGGAACCCAGTGAGCACACACCTTTTTAGTACCCCAACTGGTGGAGGAGTGTGTCAGCAGTACCAACAGAGAATTCAAGTCGAGCAGTGACGTGTTTTATTATGATCCATCGATAGCCTCGAATGTGAGAATCTGCACGTTCCAACATTGCAGGAGTTACAGCTGTGTGCGGCAGGCCAGCGCGCGGGAGATCGGACAGGTTTGCGCGACCTTGTTGCAATGATGACAGGCGAATCGCCCAACGACTCACCCTGCTTGTGTTCAGTGTCAGGTCTCCGTAGACATTCTGCAAGCACCTACGAATACCTGCAAAGCTCTGATTTTCCGCCAAAAGAAACTCAATGACAGCTCTCTGCTTGGAACGCACCTCCGTTACAGACGCCATTTTGAAGGCTACTTATACCGCAGCCACCAGTCAGAAATTCGTGAAATTACAGGAGCTAAGCTGGAATATTCCACGATGCCCCACAAAAAATTCCTCATTTTTCACGAGGAAATGGCGGAGAAAAAAATTGTTGAATTACTTATTGAACGTCCCTCGTAATGTTCACTACTAGCCATTAAAATTGCTAAACCAAGAAGAAATGCAGAAGATAAACGGGTATTCATTGGACAAAGATATTATACTAGAACTGACATGTGATTAGATTTTCACGCAATTTGGGTGCATAGATCCTGAGAAATCAGTACCCAGAACAACCACCTCTGACCGTAATAACGGCCTTGATACGCCTGGGCATTGAGTCAAACTGAACTTCGATGGCGTGTACAGGTACAGCTGCCCCTGCTACTTCAACACGATACCACAGTTAATCGAGAGTAGTGAGTGGCGTATTGTAACGAGCCAGTTGCTCGGCCACCATTGACCAGACGTTTCCAATTGGTGAGACATCTGGAGAATGTGCTGGCCAGGGCACCAGTCGAACATTTTCTGTATCCAGAAAGGCCTGTACATGACGTGCAACATGCTGTCGTGCATTATCCTGCTGAAATGTAGGGTTTCGCAGGGATCGAATGAAGGGTAGAGCCACGGGTCGAAACACATCTGAAATGTATCGTCCACTGTTCAAAGTGCCGTCAATGCGAACAAGAGGTGAAAGAGGCGTGTAACCAGTGGCACCCCATACCATCACGCCGGGTGATACGCCAGTGTGGCGATGACGAATACACGCTTCCAAAGTCCGTTCACCGCGATGACGCCAAACACGGATGTGACCATCATGATGCTGTAAACAGAACCTGGACTCATCAGAAAAAAATGACGTTTTGCCATTCGTGCACCCAGGTTCGTTGTTGAGTACACCATCAAATGGTTCAAATGGCTCTGAGCACTATGGGACTTAAGATCTGTAGTCATCAGTCCCCTAGAACTTAGAACTACTTAAACCTAACTAACCTAAAGCCATCACACACATCCATGCCCGAGGCAGGATTCGAACCTGCGACCGGAGCGGTCGCGCGATTCCATACCGAAGCGCCTAGAACCGCTCGGCTACAACGGCCGGCCAGTGCACCATCGCAGGCGCTCCTGTCTGTGATGCAGCGTCAAGGGTAACCGCAGCCATGGTCTCCGAGCTGATATTCCATGCTGCTGCAAACGTCGTCGAACTGTTCGTGCAGATGATTGTTGTCTTGCAAACGTCTCCATCTGTTGACTCAGGGATCGGGACGTGGCCGCACGATCCGTTACAGCCATGCGGATAAGATGCCTGTCATCTCGACTGGTAGTGATACGAGGCCGGTGGGATCCAGCACGGCGTTTCGTATTACCCTCCTGAACCCACCGATTCCATATTCTGCTAACAGTCATTGGATCTCGACCAACGCGAGCAGCAATGTCGCGATACGATAAACCGCAATTGCGATAGGCTACAATCCGACCTTTATCAGAGTCGGAAACGTGATGGTACGCGTTTCTCCTCCTTACACGAGGCATCACAACAACGTTTCACCAGACAACCCCGGTCAACTGCTGTTTGTGTATGAGAAATCGGCTGGAAACTTTCCTCATGTCAACACGTTGTAGGTGTCGCCACCGGCGCCAACCTTGTGTGAATTCTCTGAAAAGCTAATCATTTGCTTATCACAGCATATTCTTCCTGTCGGTTAAATTTCGCGTCTGTAGCACGTCATCTTCGTGGTGTAGCAATTTTAATGGACAGTAGTGGATAAGAACGACAAGAGTATTGAAAGTACTTCAAGAGGTCGTAACGCAGCAGTGACGACACTAACTGTTTACGTACCAGTTTTTATGTTTTATAGTACAGTCACATAACGTACTGATCCAAATGGTCCTAGCTTTTGAGGACTTTAAAATCCTGCAGTCTAGTGCGCCCTGTGCTCTCTCAAAGTGGCACAGCCTGACGGTGGTTTCCTCTACATTAGACTTGCAGCGCGCCGGTGACATGGTTTTCCATCTCGTGAGATGGAGTAGAGCGGAATTTGACCGCAATCTGTGCCTCTCTAGTGCTTACGATAATAGGTGTTTTTCCCCGTGCATTGCCGAAGCGAGAAGTGGTGTATGTGGAGGCTGATGTGGCAGGTTCCCATCGTGACGTTGCGTGCAAGTGATAGGATTACAGACCAGGCAGTATTATCGTGAAACCGGAAGTGTTTCGAGTAATTTTCTCAGCTGTCTGATGGTGTTGTTACTGTTTTTCAATTGTGAAGACGTCGAATAGAGTAGGTCACTTGCTACCAGCTGTAGTTTAGAGGTTTCTTCCAGCTGCATATAGCGACAGGCTAACTTCTCTTGTGGTGTTGCGGCGAATGAGTGCTCGTGTGTGTTCCTAGTTAATTTGGTGTCACGTCTTGGGACACTGGTTCCGGCTCACTTGCGAGGATTCCGCAGTGACGTACGGTTGGTGATTTGGGACATTTACGTTTTCTTCTCGCATGCAGACCGCGTGGACGATCAGTTACCAATACTTAATCTATCTGGTATTTTGCACTATCAATTGTCTATTTAGACTTCTGAGTATGTGGAAACTGACTGAAATCCTGTACTGATTCGCTGTTTCAAGGATTGTTTGATTCGATCAGTGAGTTTGGTGATAGGGAATAAATTCTGCTCGTTATTCTGGAGGAAATAATCAATCAGCCTCGCTTTTTTACTGTTTAGAATGTTAAGCAACTGCAATTGAATGTGGTTGTCATCATTAAGAGCGGCTGCACCGCTGTTGTTTAAATTATCACTCGGCTGGGTGAGCCCCTATTTGATTTGTCCGAGAAGTGTGGTTTGCGGAAGTCGTATCCGAACGAGCATTGAGTTCTGGCTGTCTGTATCTTATGAACTTCTTTAATCTTAATGGCGGTGTTCCTTTCGAGGGTTGTGACAGTACCCATGTGTCCTTATCTTGTTCCGTTCTGTTGATCAGTGTCTGAACTGAGTATTGCCATCGTGTGTATTACATGTAGACTACTGTTAAGTATAGAAGAACATACATCGCAGTTCATCCGTTTTTTCAGTGATATCTTGAGCTGTTAACCACAAAGTGCTAAAGTTAGAGCTGCTCTGATTATACCAACGATAAATTAGCGTTAGTGTGCTGACGACTGACAAGGCCAAAGCCGTATGGTTGTATTCTATTGTCAGTACCGACCAGGTGAAAATCTGTGTATTTACAAAGAGGCTCTTACCCTGGGACGTATTGAATACGTAGATAAGCTACGGCTAGGGCCGAAAAGACAAGAGGTTAATTGCCCGATAGTTATGATATCGTACGACAAGTAGCTACAGCCTCAATTGTAACTGACGCTAACATCATTAAAGTTAATAAACATCGAATGAGTGCGCTAGGTTAAGAGACAGGTTAGTTGTAGCTTAGTCAGCGCCCAATAGAATATCTACTAAGTCATAGTAATCGTTAGTACTAACCGGGCCCATGGTAATATCTGTGTTATGTCATCTAAATAACTCTGCTATGGATGTTGTTTGTCAACTTGAACCTGTGGTGATCATTTAACCGCAGTGTTAACCAATACCCCTAGATGATTGTGTTTGTGTGAGACAGCGTACACCGATTATGTAGGTATTAATAATTACCAACTGTATTATAACGCCTTCGATTGCTTTGTCTGCTGTTAAATTTAATGTTGATTGATGCCAGAATTTTATTTTCTTTGGGTGTTTAACTAATTGTGATCAGTGATGCAGTTCTGATGAAATATTTAAGTTGTTGGTCTATTGCCTGTTTTGCCGGTCGGGGTTTTCTAGCGGTTCTAGGCGCGCAGTCCGGAACCGCGCGACTGCTACGGTCGCAGGTTCGAATCCTGCCTCGGGCATGGATGTGTGTGATGTCCTTAGGTTAGTTAGGTTTAAGTAGTTCTAAGTTCTAGGGGACTGATGACCACAGATCTTAAGTCCCATAGTGCTCAGAACCATTTTTTTATTGCCTGTTTTATTTAGTCTGCATTAAATATGAATGTCGGCAGCCTGTTACCGTTGTTTGTCGGAGCGAGAAGGAAGTGAAAAAGGTTACTAGGTCACATTAATCATTCAGATCTTTGTTTCAGAACAAAATCGTTAGTGCCTTCCATTTGTCTTCCACCCTGAGCAATTTCGATGTTCCCGGCGCCTCTTATTATTGACGCAGCGCCGGTAGAGCTGGGTCGAGCTATGACGCCTGGCGCAGGGTTCACGCTGAAGACCATGGATGGTCGAACTTCTCGCCAGATTTCGAAGGCCGAAGGTTGAGTTGTTTTTGTGAGAATTAATACTGAGGAACTGAATAAAAAGGATTGTTTCAGGACAGTCAACTCTGTCACAAAAACCCAGCGCTTCATTCCTCAGTCATATTGTGTAGCTCAGTATTTAATTACATATTTGCAAGATGCATTTGGATCAGTGTACACTGCCTGACAAAAAAGTGAAGCACCCAAAAGGGGAAGAGGAAAATAACGCTTCAGTGGTTGAAAGGGTATGTGATGCTATTTCGGTGATTACAAATTCGAGACAAATCTACAAAAACTTGGCAGTATGAGTCCACTTATCAATATGACGTTGCACCCCCCCCCCCCCCCCCCCATTGGCCTGGATGCAAGCACTGATTCGGCTGGGAAGGGTACTGTCAGCTCACCGTACCCTCTCCTGAGGCCTTATTATTGAGCATATCTGGGATGCCTTGCAACGTGCTTTTCAAAACACATCTCTACCCTCTCGTACTCTTACGGACTTATGGACAGCCCTGCAGGATTCACGGTGTCAATTCCTTCCAGCTCTACTTCAGACATTAGTCGAGTCCATGCTACGTCGTGTTGCGGCTCTTCTGCGTGCTCGCGCGGGTGCTACAAGATATTAGGCAGGTGCACAAGTTTCTTTGTGGCTCTTCAATGTATTATGTGGTGTATATCCTTTTGGAGGGATGGGATTGTCACGCTGATTTTTTTTATGTTTTTTTTTCTTTATTGTTATTTTCAAACCCATACAAACAGGCAGGCTGTCAGCAGCATGTTACGCCGCTCTTCAGCCATAGAGTAGATAAATAAACAACAGAAAGAATACACAGATGTGACATAACGGTGGGTAATAAAACAGTAGACACATAAACACAAACACGGAGCCGTTCACACTCGACGATAATCCACACTACAAACCGTTGACACGACGCACAAACACTGAAGATGGCGATGGCACAGGTGAACGATGGAGTGCGACGGTGAACACTGAACACTAAACACGACGGCACACACGAGACACTGATGGCGATGATCTCTGGCGCGCGAATGTCCACTTAGCGTGTGCGAGTCCGAGGACCTGCCAGAGGGGAAGAAGGGTGAGGTGGGGGAGAGGGGAGAACAAAGATGACAATGGCTGAGGAGATGGGGGGAGGAGGAGAGGGACAGGGGAGGGGAAACCCGGGGGAGGAGTGGGGAGAAATGGAGGAGGGAGGGAAGAGGGAGAGAAGGGTGGGAGGATACCCAAGGGTGGGAGGGTGCCCAAAGGAGCAAACACAGAAAGAGGGAGGGAGGATCAAAGTTGGTAGGAGGGGTAGATGGAGGGGAGGAGTGCATCATCAGGGAGAGGGAGCTGGCGGAAGCCACCTTGGGAGAGGGTAAGGAGGGTGGAGAGATGGAGACCAGGTGGGACGTGGGAATGCAGGTGCGGCAGTGGGCGGGGGCGGGAGAGGATGGGCGAGACAAGCGGGTGAGGAGGATCGAGTTTGCGGGAGGTGTACAGGATCTGTATCCTTTCAAAGAAAAGGAGGAGGTGGGGGAACGGAATGAGATCGTACAGGATCCACGTGGGGGAGGGGAGACGGATGCGATAGGCAAGGCGGAGAGCATGACGTTCAAGGATTTGAAGGGATTTATAAAAGGTAGGGGGGGACAGAGATCCAGGCAGGATGGGCGTAACAAAGGATAGGGCGGATGAGGGATTTATAGGTGTGGAGGATGGTGGAGGGGTCTAGACCCCACGTACGGCCGGAAAGGAGCTTGAGGAGATGGAGTCGGGAGCGTGCCTTGGCTTGGATTGTCTGGAGATGGAGGGTCCAGGAGAGTCGACGATCGAGGGTGACGCCAAGGTACTTAAGGGTGGGGGTGAGGGCGATAGGATGGCCATAGATGGTGAGATAGAAATAAAGGAGGCGGAAGGAAGGGGTGGTTTTGCCTACAATGATTGCCTGGGTTTTGGTGGGATTGACCTTGAGCAACCACTGGTTGCACCAAGCGGTGAACCGGTCTAGATGGGATTGGAGAAGGTGTTGGGAGCGCTGCAGGGTGGGGGCAAGGGCAAGGAAGGCGGTGTCATCGGCAAACTGGAGAAGGTGGACGGGGGGTGACGGCGGCGGCATGCCCGCCGTATATAAAAGGTACAGAAGGGGAGAGAGGACGGAGCCTTGGGGCACACCAGCGGAGGGAAAAAAGGTGTAGGAATCCGTGATATGGATGGTGACGTAGGAAGGACGGTGGGAGAGAAAGGAGCCGATCAGACGGACGTAGTTAATGGGAAGGGCGAAGGTTTGGAGCTTGAAGAGGAGACCGGAATGCCATACGCGGTCATAAGTACGTTCGAGGTACAGGGAGAGGAAGATTGCGGAGCGACGGGAATTAAGCTGTTCGGAAAGGAGATGAGAGAGGTGAAGGAGAAGGTCGTCGGAAGAGAAGGACGGCCGAAAGCCACACTGGGTAACGGGAAGGAGGCGGTGCTGGCGGAGATGCTGGTAGATGCGGCGGGTGAGGATAGATTCCAGGACCTTGCTGAAGACCGAGGTAAGGCTGATGGGACGGTAGGAGGAAACAGCGGACGGCGGTTTACCAGGTTTAAGGAACATCAGGATAAGGGAGGTTTTCCACAGGTCGGGGTACTAACCAGTGGACAGGACTACATTGTAGAGCCTGGCGAGGGTGGAGAGGAAAGAGACAGGAGCTTCACGAAGGTGACGGTAGGTGACACGATCGTGACCATTAGCGGTGTTGTGTTTCGTGCGGAGTGTAGCAATGAGATCCTGTGTAGTGATAGGGGCATTGAGTTCCGTGTGTGCAATGTTGTCCAAGTACTGTAAACCAGGTGCGAGGGGAGGTACAGAGTTGTCAGTTCGATCGCGGACATCCGGGAAGGGGGAGGTAATCAAACTGGGGATCATCGGGGATGGAAAAGACATCGGAGAGGTAAGAGTCAAAGTGATTGGCCTTACTAAGGGTGTCAGGGAAGGGGTGATCATCATGGAGAAGAGGATAGTAGGGGGAGGGTTTAGTTCCGGTAAGGCGACAGAAGGCTGACCAGAAGTTGGACGAGTTTATAGGTAGGGTAGCATTTAAACAGGTGCATGTCTGTCGCCAGTCCCGGCGTTTCTTAGCCGCGAGCAAATTTCGAATGTGTCGCTGGAGTTGCCGGTGGCGTTGGAGTGTGTCCGGGTCACGCGTGTGGAGGAAGGCACGGTAGAGACGGCTGGATTCATGGAGGAGGAGGACGGCCTGTGTGGGTAAGGTAGGACGGTGGGGGTGGATGGCGACAGTAGGGACGTGGGCCTCCACGGCCTCAGACAAGGTCTGCTGGAGAAAGGAGGCGGCATGGGTTACATCATCAGGG
Organism: Schistocerca nitens; assembly: GCF_023898315.1. Lineage (NCBI taxonomy): Eukaryota > Metazoa > Arthropoda > Insecta > Orthoptera > Acrididae > Schistocerca > Schistocerca nitens. Next base: position 608,465,846 of record NC_064616.1, read on the forward strand.
TGGTGGTAGGTGAAGGGGTGGCTATCGACCTGGGTGGAGAGGGTATCCTGGTAGGCATTCCAGTTGGCACGGGAATAGTCATGGATGTACTTTGGGGGAGGGTCATTACGAGGGTCAGGGCGGCGGCGACGACCGATCCCGGTAGGCATTCCAGTTGGCAGGGGAATAGTCATGGATGTACTTTGGGGGAGGGTCATTACGAGGATCAGGGCGGCGGCGACGACCGTCTGAAACAGTGAGGAGGACAGGGAGATGGTCGCTACCAATAGGCTCCAGGACATCCACCGTTATGTGGCCAAGGAGGTTAGGGGAGGAAAGGATAACATCGGGAGTGGAGTTGGATTAGGGACGGGTGTGCTGGGGGATGGGGATAAGGTCGCCTTGAAGGAAGGAGAGGAACCGATGCCACCGCCGTAACTGGGCGGCGGAACGACTATGGATGTTGAGGTCGGCGGCGATCACGTAGGAGGAGAAGGTATGGTCAATGTGGGAGAGGAAGTCGAAGGGAATAGGGACGTTAGGGCGGGCATAGATGGTGGCGCAGGTGACGGTAAGGCCGGGGAAGAAGAGACTAACGATCAGGTGATCGGTGGGGTCAGGAAGGAGAGGTTGGAGCCGAACTGGGATCTGGCGGTGGTGACCAATGGCAATTCCGCCACGCACAATCGGGAGGGGATTGTCGGAGTGGTGAAGGAGGTAGGGCGACGTGTGGACGGTGAGGTGGGGTTGGAGGAAAGTTTCATCGAGGAGGAAGGCATCCACGCGGTCGGTGGCAAGGGTGTGCAGGAAGAGGTTCTTGTTGGCGGGAAGGGAGCGGATGTTGTTGAAAAGGATACAGTGCTGTTGCGCATTGACAGGGAATTAGACAAGGGTGTCAAGACGGGAGAAGGTGAAATGGGCCTGGTTGTTGGAGTAGGTGGCATACATTTTTAAGTGAAAAATGGAACGGGCGGCGAGGGAGACCTGTTGGAGGGTGTGAGGGCGCTGGAAAGGGTGGACGTTTTGTAGGACAATGGTGAGGAACCTGATAATATCCTCAGCGGTGGGGTGGGGGGGGGGGGGGGAGAAGGGAATTGCCAGGAGGGGTGGGGGCGTCCAGAGGACAGACAGGGATGGTGAGTTCAGGAGTGGTTGGGGGGGGGGTCGGGCTTTACACTTTTGGGAGTAGGTGGGATGGGGGAGATTGCAGGTATTGCAGGAGGGAGGGGATTGAAGGTTAGGGCACTGCCGGAGGAAGTGCGCTTGCCTGTCACTCTGATTTTTTTTTTCCTTTATTGAATTTCAATTCCCCCCGAAGGGGGCGGGCTGGCAGCAGCTTAGTATGCCGCTCTTCAGCCTACAGACTTTGTTAGAAAGATGAAGAGAATAAATAATAAAAACAGGCGATAAAATCGGAGGCTTAAAGAGTAACATGGCGAAAAGAAATCGTGGAACTTAAAACAAAGAACAGAGGGATGATGACGCTAAGAAAATACATACAAAGCAGACAGGTAAAACAATAGACAGACAATTAAAAAAAACACGGCGACAGTCTGGTTGCTGTTCGCAAAAGACATAAAATTCACACCCAGCGACAGCATGGTTTCTGTTCGCAACACGAGAAAGACGAACAACACTGAACAGTCACTGGAACACTGCACTAAAAAGTTGTCAAATGTGACAGACCACAGCCGAGAGCAGGTGGGGGGAAACTGGACAGATGATGGGAAAATAAAAAAGGGGGGGGGAGCCGGGAAAGGAGCTGATGGAGGATGAGGACCCATAAGAGGGGTGGGGGGCGCTGGGCAGACGCGACAGGGAGTGGGGTAGGTAGAGGAGGGGAATACAAAAGGACTCGGGGGGGGGGGACAAGGGAGGTAGGGAGAGGTTTAGTGGGGAGAAAACGGGGGAAGAGGGAGCCCAGGGAAAGGACAGAGGAAAGGAGGGGGAGTGAGGATCAGAGTTGATAGGAGGGATAAATGGAGGGAGAGAGAGCATCATCCGGGAGGGGGAGCTGACGGAAGCCACCTTGGGAAAGGAGATGTAGGGTGTAGAGATGGAGGGTAGGGGGGACACAGCGGGGAAGACGTGGCAGGGGGCGGGGATCGGAGAGGAGAGGAGTAACCAGGGGGTGAGGGGGTTCAAGACGGCGGGAGGTGTAGAGGATGCGGATATGTTCGAGGAATAGGAGCAGACGGGGGAAAGGAATGAGAACATAGAGGATCCGCGTGGGGGATGGGAGGCGTATACGGAAGGCGAGGCGGAGTGCATGACGCTCAAGGATCTGGAGGGACTTATAGAATTTGGGGGGGGGGGGGGGGGGGCAGATATCCAGGCAGGACTGGCATAACAGAGGATGGGACGGATTAAGGATTTGGAGGTGTGGAGGATGGTAGAGGGGTGCAACCCCCAAGTCCGGCCGAAGAGGAGTTTGAGAAGTCGGAGGCGGTTGTGGGCTTTGGATTGGATGGAGCGGAGATGAGGGATCCAGGTGAGGTGACGGTCAATGATGAGGCCAGTGTAGGTGAGGGTGGGGGTGAGGCGGACAGGACGGGCGCAGACAGTAAGGGAGAAATCCAGAAGCCGGAAGGAGCGAGTGGTACGACCTACGATGATTGCCTGGGTCTTGGAAGGGTTGAGTTTCAGGAGCCACTGGTTACACCATGCAGCAAAAAGGTCAAGGTGATTCTGGAGAAGGCGTTGGGACCGTTGGAGGGTAGGAGCGAGGGCGAGGAATGCGGTGTCATCAGCATATTGCAAGAGGCGTACTGGAGGGGGGGGGGGCGGGGTTGGGGCATATCTGCCGTGTACAGGAGGTAGAGGAGAGGGTGTCACTCTGAGAAATCTGTTACACTAAATAGGAGTAAGTATACTGCTTCCTGTCCGAGTTCGTCCAAGATTAAAGTTATAATTAACCCCACATTAGGACCGGTAGCTATGTGTCGCACCACATAATATCAGAAAAAGAAGTATGACAACGCAAACAAATAAAATGACAAACAATGTCATGGGTGTACCGTGAGGACCTCAGTTTGTACGAAACAGCCTTCAGTATCAATAGTTTCGGTCCACAACCTGCGAAAGATGTCGCTGCTGTCACGTTGTGAGAGTGGTGAGAGCGCAGCAGATTAATTCCCAGCTGGAAGGTGGACAACAACGGTTAACCTACTACACCAACCACAAACTTGGAATGGCTATTAATTACATAAGTCGCTGTCCCGCACAAGTTACTGTGTGCCATAGGCACTGTGATTACATGCATGCCTGAGCTACGCCTTCGCAACTGGCATGGTGCAGAAACATCAACTGAACTGATGATACCAGTACAGAATTGTTGTATTGTGCTTTTGCACAGCGGAGACCATTTCGCTGCAGGTGCCTTCTGGAAAGCCTTTATGGGTGTAGGTCCGAGGGGCCAATCTGAGGATTGGTGTTGGCCTGTAAATCAATAATGGCAGTGCCTCAGGATAAGAAGATTTGCGACTCAACAGGTTTTGGAGCTACCAGAAACCAAGAATTACTTAGGCATATTTTTAGATTGTAACTGTCTTGGCAAGTGCATATTTCTGTTAATATTGAAAAAAGAGGTCAATACATAAAGGGATAACAAGTTGCTAACCAATAATTTTATTGGCTGGTCAGAGAACTTTACCTGGAAAATAAAATGTAAGTATACAGGCAGGAGGGAATTCGCACAATACCAAGGGAGAGAGCAGACAGAACAATACTCTTAATGCAAGACACTTTGTTGCATAACGTGATGCGAGGCACATCAACATCTGCTCAGAGGTCGCTGAATGTATGTAATTACTATGAGGCAGAGACGTTGCCGAGGTCCGCAGCTCGTGGTCGTGCGGTAGCGTTCTCGCTTTCCACGCCCGGGTTCCCGGGTTCGATTCCCGGCGGGGTCAGGGATTTTCTCTGCCTCGTGATGACTGGGTGTTGTGTGCTGTCCTTAGGTTAGTTAGGTTTAGCTAGTTCTAAGTTCTAGGGGACTGATGACCATAGATGTTAAATCCCATAGTGCTCAGAGCCATTTGAACCATTTTAGACTTTGCCGATGGACACCAACGTCAATCCAGTCGCTGCTTTTACAGAAACATAGCAGTCAACACACAGATATTCTGTGTACTCGATGTCAGTAGATCAGCAATTCACCGTCCGTTAACTAAATGCGCTACAGAATTCCTGGAGAAGACTGCAAGAAAAATAAGCTCATGGTGTAGTAACTGATACCGTCGTCGCTTTCAGTAAGAGACATGACTGAGAGAAGATTATTTCGTCTATCAATAATGAACCAATCCAAAGGCAGATTGGTAAAATGAACAATCCATGGAACGACCATCCAAGACATAACGAAAGGCTGGCCTCGGGGGTCTTTCTGTGACACAGTCAAACGTTGTTAGAGGAGATGTCGGACAATGGTATCGCAAGAAAAGTCTTGCATGTGCAGATGACTTAGTGTTCCTTACCACAGAGCGGTCGAGGTCAAAGTTCTAAATGGCATGCCTGTAGCTCTGACTTCACTTTACGGTTGTTGTACTATAGTAGGCTTAGATTGTCAGTAAACATTTACACAGTCTCGTAAAATCTGATGTATAGAATTTTCAACTTCCTCGGCAACATAGTGAGAGCGCCTTTTTTTTTTCTTTTTATGTTATATGCTGGTCTCATGAACTTAAAAAAGCTACAACATTCAAAGTCGTCCGTGTGATGACTGAGATGCACTTGTGAGACTCACTGTGATCTATACAGCAAAACTAGTAGGATCTCTCTTCCTGTATCTTCACACTGTATCAACTAAGCGTGCAAATAAGTACATGTTGTGTCACATACTAGATCAGTAAAGTGAACCCAGGTAATTGATATACGTGAGATAACGAACTGCAGAAAAATAAACAATGATATACGAAGCTACTCGATGAAAAATGAGTCTGTACAGATCCCGAACACAATGGAATCATGCAGCAGATCTAAATCGTTCCTTCGAAATATGATTCAACCCGGGAGAAAGATGCGCCTGAAACACATTTTATTCAAATATATGTACAGCTTCTTTGCCTATTATGTAACAGCTGTTTTGTCTATTACACTATAAATGTGGAAATAATGACGTACAAAAATTTTAGAACCATGTACACTCCTGGAAATGGAAAAAAGAACACATTGACACCGGTGTGTCAGACCCACCATACTTGCTCCGGACACTGCGAGAGGGCTGTACAAGCAATGATCACAAGCACGGCACAGCGGACACACCAGGAACCGCGGTGTTGGCCGTCGAATGGCGCTAGCTGCGCAGCATTTGTGCACCGCCGCCTTCAGTGTCAGCCAGTTTGCCGTGGCATACGGAGCTCCATCGCAGTCTTTAACACTGGTAGCATGCCGCGACAGCGTGGACGTGAACCGTATGTGCAGTTGACGGACTTTGAGCGAGGGCGTATAGTGGGCATGCGGGAGGCCGGGTGGACGTACCGCCGAATTGCTCAACACGTGGGGCGTGAGGTCTCCACAGTACATCGATGTTGTCGCCAGTGGTCGGCGGAAGGTGCACGTGCCCGTCGACCTGGGACCGGACCGCAGCGACGCACGGATGCACGCCAAGACCGTAGGATCCTACGCAGTGCCGTAGGGGACCGCACCGCCACTTCCCAGCAAATTAGGGACACTGTTGCTCCCGGGGTATCGGCGAGGACCATTCGCAACCGTCTCCATGAAGCTGGGCTACGGTCCCGCACACCGTTAGGCCGTCTTCCGCTCACGCCCCAACATCGTGCAGCCCGCCTCCAGTGGTGTCGCGACAGGCGTGAATGGAGGGACGAATGGAGACGTGTCGTCTTCAGCGATGAGAGTCGCTTCTGCCTTGGTGCCAATGATGGTCGTATGCGTGTTTGGCGCCGTGCAGGTGAGCGCCACAATCAGGACTGCATACGACCGAGGCACACAGGGCCAACACCCGGCATCATGGTGTGGGGAGCGATCTCCTACACTGGCCGTACACCACTGGTGATCGTCGAGGGGACACTGAATAGTGCACGGTACATCCAAACCGTCATCGAACCCATCGTTCTACCATTCCAAGACCGGCAAGGGAACTTGCTGTTCCAACAGGACAATGCACGTCCGCATGTATCCCGTGCCACCCAACGTGCTCTAGAAGGTGTAAGTCAACTACCCTGGCCAGCAAGATCTCCGGATCTGTCCCCCATTGAGCATGTTTGGGACTGGATGAAGCGTCGTCTCACGCGGTCTGCACGTCCAGCACGAACGCTGGTCCAACTGAGGCGCCAGGTGGAAATGGCATGGCAAGCCGTTCCACAGGACTACATCCAGCATCTCTACGATCGTCTCCATGGGAGAATAGCAGCCTGCATTGCTGCGAAAGGTGGATATACACTGTACTAGTGCCGACATTGTGCATGCTCTGTTGCCTGTGTCTATGTGCCTGTGGTTCTGTCAGTGTGATCATGTGATGTATCTGACCCCAGGAATGTGTCAATAAAGTTTCCCCTTCCTGGGACAATGAATTCACGGTGTTCTTATTTCAATTTCCAGGAGTGTATATAGTCTACAACATGATCTCATAAGCCTCATTTACAATTAAAAAAAGGAAAATTGTAAATGAACATTATGTGATCAAATTTTTTAAAAAAATTGTAAATGACGCTTGTTTACTCTACAAGGGGAATATCCCACATACCTGAACATATTCAAACTGAATCAGAACAACAAATGAATGTAACACCACCTTCCTTGCAATGGATATTTAGCGTATCGCAACGCATTGTAATGATACAAGTTCATGTCATTGTCTCTTCACTGATTTCATCTTACCTAATCATTCATTTTATTTCAGAGAATTTGATTCCATTCGGGATACCAAATGTCGGTGTGTTACCACGCATACTGCTGACGACATACTACACAGCTGAAGGTAACAGGGCACAAAAATATGAAGCAAAAGACAGGATTAAAGGAATGAATATGCACAGTGCTCTGACAACAACAACTTGCGTGGAGTTACTCCCAAGCAATGAGGAACATTCACTAACTGAAAGTGGACAATGCGTAAGTGTCGGAGATGGATTATCATTACATGCGGTGTAGCTTTGTGGAAGCAACACTCTTCTTGATTAGTATTAGTAAGGCCCTCGGAATTTTCAAGGTAATGTTCTTTGAGTTGCATAACGCCTTTCTTGTTGGGTGTCTTCACTCACGCGCTAAGAGTTGATAAAACGAAACGTATTTACATATAACTGTAATTGTTATGGATCTATCTTTTAGTCAGTTTTCTCTGTATCTCTCCATTACTGCATTTCTAGTCACTAGTTCCGTTATTTTTATGTACAGTTAATTTTGCTTGCAATATTAGTGCGACCTCTAACAGATAGGAAGTTTAGCACTGTCACTTAATGACAGATAACTGCAGGTCTGCATGCTGATTTTATTTTTAAAAATGACCTTTATTACGTTTTAGGACACATAACGAAATGACTGAATAATTCAAAAGATGCTAGCGAAGACTTATGATCGGAGGTAATTTTCGAGTGTAGTAGACTGAATCCTTACATTCCCCCACAATGACAAGCCAAACAATGCGTGATACTATAAATGCTTTCATCCCGTCAGAAGAGCTACAACCAAGACTTTTCTCTTGCAGTCAGAAATGTTGCACGAACTTTACATCTGTTTTGCAGCGAAAAAATTGTTTCTTTAAGTCTGTGATAATGATGCTTCTTAAAGCTTCACACTGTTATCAATCTGCCTTCAATATAAGTAAAAGTAGATGTGATTTTCTGTTGCGCGGAGTAAACTTAAACGAACTTGCTGAAAGAAATTAGTATTAATCAAACATGTTTTATAGTGAGGTAGAGGTAAGTTAATCTCTTATATCAGTGAAGTGGGGAGATTTCCTAAGGCTTTAATTCCATTTGGGATTTTTAACATGCTGAGAAGGAAGTCAAATATTTATAGTGATCTTAGACAGCTTTAGTTCATGAAAGATGATTTTAGATGATAATTTTACCATAACCAGTTTTTATAAAGTTGTATAGGAAGAAAAACTACAGATTTATATGAAAATATTTGCATAGCACACTGGGGAGTATTAACAGCTGTTTACAGATAATTGTGAAGTATAAGATGATTACCAAAAATAGCGGATGTGTCATTGAAAATATTTTTATACTACCTGAATGTTTTATTGACCAGTTTCGGTCTTTAACTGAAAAAGCGCATCTTCAGAAACTCTGGACCGTACACTGCAAAATATAAGAAGTTTGGCAATATGGAATCTTACAATGACATTAAGGAAAATATTCCATTTACAACTAGGTAACTTAAGTTTAAAGTATAGTCATTGGCTGTTTAAACTGAAAGCTCCAGTGGCTGTACAACAGTACTTACAGCGTCCATGGCTATGTGTATCCAACGATAATGTAGTAATCTTACTGAGCGAAATAAGGTGCTGCACATATACTTACTGGTTCGAAACTAACTCACGAAAAACCAATGTACTTACATTATTACACTACCATCAAACTATGGTAAACTACTGACATTTGTTATGGAAGTCATACTGCTACACAAAATAAAAGTTTTCATTGTTCAATTTCCGCTTTTATGGACGTGTATATAGACATGTGATTTCTGCACTGAATATAATTTCATTGTGCTGCAATATCTGTCAAAATATGTTAAAAACATCTTAACCTGTCATACATATAAACGTTGAAATTATACCCTGAGAACACTGTAGTGTGTTTGTGTGTGTGTGTGTGTGTGTGTGTGTGTGTGTGTGTGTGTGTGTGTGTGTGTGCGTGCTCACGGGCGCTCAGCGCTCTTATACATATTAAAAGTAACGAATGTGGACAAAAGTAATAAAATGTAACGATACACGTCAAGACAACGGGAAAGAAGGAAAGACGCCATACAGGAGACTAAAACACCAGAGAGCGTAATGATGTCGGATGTAGGGGCTTGCAGCGAAGTCGACTTCTAAGATGATCCATCGGTTTCATGTCGGGACTCTGGATAGCTCTATCCGATTGAAGAATGTTGTTTTCCACAAACCATTGTCGCACATATCCTTCTTTACGATGTGCATTTCCATGATGATACAAACACTCATCGTCTTCTCACTGTTCAGCTACTTTTCGCAATGTACTATTCTGTAAAATGTATTCATATTCTTCTGCATTTAGCGTTTCCTTAAGCACAATAAGGGGATCACACCCAAAACACGAAAAACCTCTCCGTATCGCAAAACTACGATCACCATACCTACTGTTGGCACTACACACGATGGTAGGTGACGTTCTCCAGGTATTTTCCACACCCAGTCTCTTCCACCGGACTGCCACAGGGTATAGCGAGATTCATCACTCCAAACCGCTCTTCTTCCAGTCATGCTCGTTACACCAATTCAATTGTCGCTTTGCATTGACTGCAGCAACATGTGGCTTATGAGGAGCTGCTCGAACATTGTAACCTATTCTTTTTTATTCCCTCCATACAGTCATTGTCGTAGCTGGACTGCTGGGAGCACTTTGGAACTGACGAGTGATTCCTTCAGCTGATTTCATGAGATTTTTTTCAACCACCATTCACGATGCACGATGATCTGTGTCCGTCAGTACATGAGATTGGCCTGGTCTTGGTTTAGCCGTGCTTGTTTCCGCGTTGTCACTTCACACTCACATCACCAACAGTCAATGTGGGGAGCTTTAGACGAGTTGAAATGTCGCTGATGGATTTGGTACTCACAAGGGAACCTCCCCATCGCACCCCCCTCAGATTTAGTTATAAGTTGGCACAGTGGATAGGCCTTGAAAAACTGAACACAGATCAATCGAGAAAACAGGAAGAAGTTGTGTGGAACTATGAAAAAAATAAGAAAAATATACAAACTGAGTAGTCCATGCGCATGATAAGAAACTTCATTGAGAGCGTAGTCTCAGGAGCGCCGTGGTCCCGTGGTTAGCGTGAGCAGCTGTGGAATGAGAGGTCCTAAGTTCAAGTCTTCCCTCGAGTGAAAAATTTACTTCTTTTTTTTCGCAAAGTTATGATCTGTCCGTTCGTTCATTGATGTCTCTGTTTACTGTAATAAGTTTAGTGTCGGTGTTTTGCGACCGCACCGCAAAACCGTGCGATTAGTAGACGAAAGGACGTGCCTCTCCAAAGGGAACCGATAAAATTTGGTAGCAAGGTCATAAGTCAACCGATTCCTCCACAGGAAAACACGTCTGATATATTCTATACGACACTGGTGACGGCATGTGCGTCACATAATTGTCTGAAAATAAAAAATTGAAATTTTCACTCAAGGGAAGATTCGAACTAAGGACCTCTCGTTCTGCAGCTGTTCACACTAACCACGAGACCACGGCGCTCATTAGCTTATACTATCCTTGATGTTGCCTATCTTGCACATGGACTACTCAGTTTGTATATTTTGCTTATTTTTTTCATAGTTCCACACAACTTCTTCCTGTTTTCTCGATTGATCTGTGTTCAGTTTTTCAAGGCCTATCCACTGTGCCAATTTATAACTAAATCTGAGGGGGGTGCGATGGGGAGGTTCCCTTGTCAGGTGACTTCCAAGTCACGTTCGAAGTCGCTGAGTTCTCCTAACTAATCCGTTTTTTGTTACTGCTTCTTTACTGGCAATAGAATACTCTCCACCTTCTTTTACATTGGCGTGTCCGTCTCTCATGACATATAGTGATCAATTTCGCATTACATAGATTTGTCCGGAAACATTTGATCCCATAGTGCATTTAGGCGACAGCAGTGCCTAGGCGCAGTTAGTCATAAGTTAGTGTTTAGTGTTGTGTATGGTGTGAAGGAGCAAGTCAGAGTAATTTGCAAGAATGATTGCTTATCGAACACGTGGGCCTCTGACGATATACATCGAACGTGCGACTCTATGTCGACCACACGACTCTGGTGGTGCGAGCTGTGGATACTACTTACAGCGTTCATTAGAGGAACGACAAAAGACGAGCGTTTACTAAGTTACAATTAATTACAAATAAAGGTAGTAACTTTACTTACTTTACTCGTAAGCCACGCCTTCTTCATGCGCTATTCCTCGCGTTGTATAAGGAGCCAACAGTAATCAAAAAAATGTTCAAATTTGTGTGAAATCTTATGGGACTTAACTGCTAAGGTCATCAGTTCCTAAGCTTACACACTACTAAACCTAAATTATCCTAAGGACAAACACACACACCCATGCCCGAGGGAGGACTCGAACCTCCTCCGGGAGCAGCCCCACAGTCCATGGCTGCAGCGCCTTAGACCGCTCGGCTAATTGCTCTGAGCACTATGGGACTTAACATCTGTGGTCATCAGTCCCCTAGAACTTAGAACTGCTTAAACCTAACTAACCTAAGGACATCACACACATCCACGCCCGAGGCAGGATTCGAACCTGCGACCGTAGCAGTCGTGCGGTTCCGGACTGAGCGCCTAGAACCGCTAGACCACCGCGGCCGGCGCTCGGCTAATCCCGCACGGCCAACAGTAATCCTTTTTTCACATAACCCTGGTACACTCTTGTTATGTCAGTCAGAAATATCAGGAGGGTCAATTTTTCCACGCAGCCTGAAGTTGTGGAAATATACAGTATCCGGACACCTGGCTGAAAATGACTTACAAGTTCGTGGCCCCCTCCATCAGTAATACTGGAATTCAATATGGTGTTGGTCCACCCTTAGCCTTGATGACAGCTTCCACACTCGCAGGCATACGTTCAATCAGGTGCTGGAAGGTTTCTTGGGGAATGACAGCCCATTCTTCACGGAGTGCTGCATTGAGGAGAGGTATCGACGTCGGTCGGTGAGGCTTGGCACGAAGTCGGCGTTCCAAAACATCCCAAAGGTGTTCTATAGGATTCAGGTCAGGACTCGGTGCAGGCCAGTCCGTTACAGGAATATTATTGGCGTGTAACCACTCCGCCACAGTCCGTGCATTATGAACAGAAACTCGATCGTGTTGAAAGATGCAATCACTATCCCTGAATGGCTCTTAAACAGTGGGAAGCAAGTAAGTGCTTAAAACATCAGTGTAGGCCAGCACTGTGATAGTGCCACGCAAAATAATCAGGGGTGCAAGCCCCTCCATGAAAAACACGACCACACCATAACACCACAGCCTCAGAATTTTACTGTTGTCACTACACACGCTGGCAGACGACGTTCACCGGGCATTCGCCATACCCACAACCTGCCATCGGATCGCCACACTGTGTACCGTGATTCGTCACTCCACACAACGTTTTTCCACTGTTCAATTGTCCAATGTTTACGCTCCTTACACCAAGCTAGGCGTCGTTTGGCATTTACCGGCGTGATTTGTGGCCTATGAGCAGCCACTCGACCATGAAATTCAAGTTTCCTCACCTCCCGCCTAACTGTCATCGTATTTGCAGTGGATCCTGACGCAGTTTGGAATTCCTGTGTGATGGTCGGGATAGACGTCTGCCTATCACACATTATGACCCTTTTCAATTGTCGGCGGCCTCTGTCAGTCAACAAACGAGATCGGCTTTAACGCTTTTGTGCTGTACGTGTCCCTTCACGTTTCCACTTCACTGTGGAAATCTCGCACACAGACACAAGTGGTACCCAGTCACCTGACCAGGTTCTAAGTACGTGAGTTCCGCAGAGCGCCCCATTTTGCTGTCTCACGATGTCTAATGACTACTGAGGTCACTGATACGGAGTAACCGTTAGTAGGTGGAAGCACAATGCACCTAATATGAAAAACGAATGTTTTTTTTTTGGGGGGGGGGGGGGGAGGTGCGGATACTTTTGATCACATTGTGTAGGTATTGGAAGAGGTACAATTCGTCCCTGTCTGATTCCCACAAGCGTTCGACGTTCTGTGTGTGGACAAATGGATTATCCGATGACACAAATTCAACAAAATGATTCACAACTTCATGTTGAAACCCTTCTTCCTTTAATGTGTTATAGGACTTGAAGTCGCCTGTTATCACTGTCGTGCCTGCCAATATAAAGTGCTATATCTTTCCCCTTGAGTAAACTTGAACTATAAAGCACCTGCGGAATTCTCTTTAAATGCCGCAAAATACCCTAATATGTTCAAATTCATTTTTCAACGGACGTCCTCTCTAGTATTTCCTATCAGGTATTTGCGATTCGTCTACTTCCACAACCTTGTTTTGTCTACTGACTGGAATACTCTCGTTCGTGACTACGACGTAACAGATCTCTCGGAAGAAACCGTAGTAGTCGCAAACGGTGTTCGCGGACAACAATGTTTCTGAAGCTGTCGCTTGCAGCGTATAGTCTCTTATCCACCAAGAAACTAAAATGATGCGATTCTCGGTAGAAGAGCTAGAACTGTCATATCATGTGTCCTTCCACATAGGCGTTTTCTTCTAACACTGGGCGCAATATAGCAGCAAAGGAAAATCTGCAGCTGGCCGCGGTGGTCTAGCGGTTCTAGGCGCGCAGTCCGGAACCGCGCGACTGCTACGGTCGCAGGTTCGAATCCTGCCTCGGGCATGGATGTGTGTGATGTCCTTAGGTTAGTTAGGTTTAAGTAGTTCTAAGTTCTAGGGGACTGATGACCACAGATGTTAAGTCCCATAGTGCTCAGAGCCATTTGAACCATTTTTGAAAATAAGCATTCGCACCTTTCTTGCGAAAATTCACGAAGTTGAGTCCATGACATTCTACACAATTCCTGCTATCCTCAGCTGCAAGCAATCCGAACTCTCAACAAAATTTCAAACTACTTTTCACACCGTATAACCGAGGAAGTAGATTTCGCCATATGGGACTATCGGCACTCGAAAATTCGACGCTTTCACTCATTGCTATTCACAATCAAAAACTATGAACTACGTTCCCCTATCAATGCACTGAACATTTACCATAATTAGCGCCAACAGAGTCGTGTGGTCGACATCGAGTCCGACATTCGATAAATATCATTAGGGGCCCGCGCGTTCGATAGACAATCATTCTTGAAAATTATCCAAGTCTGGAAGTCAGTAATTAATAAAATATGGACTCTGATCCAGCGGAAGCATTGGGATAACCTGTAAAGGAAAACCTGACCACATTATAGGTACTTGCAGCAACCACAAACACGACGGACAGAAGCGAAAACGTAATGGATTTCGGATAATTTTGCGTAAACTAAAGAAAAACAACATTATATGTAAGTGCTTTATTTAGAGTTCAAGTTTATTAATATTGTAGTTCCCTATTTCTTGACGTAGTAGATAACACGCTGAAGATCGTAGAACATGAGGAATAACGCATCGACTTCTAATGTGGAGACAAATTGTATTAAAATGATGTAGTAGAGAAGGGGTGGGAAGTTTCCCTGCCCGTTGCAGCCATCTTCAGATCAAACGCGTGGCTGTAACAACCTTGTGCTCCGTGATACGGAGCCGTGCGCTGCATGAGAACGCGTGGTCCCACTAGCACGCGCTCGTTACTGCTGTGCGTTTGATATTTTGATGCGCCGCACGGCATAAGCATCTCGACGTCGTTAGTACTGCGCGTTTGATCTGTAAAGGGAGTGCAATAGACAACTGAAATCGGTCATACGGTAGTATAGGCAGTGCAATAGACAGCTGAAATCGGTCGTACGGTGTCGCTAGTTCGTGTCTGCTGCCGTTCAATAAAGCATATAAAAATCTACTGATAAAGTACTCATTTGTTATTTGGGGCGATAACGATGGTAATGTTTCCGACGACTGCCACTATAGCGAGGTTGCTAAACAGGGTTTTCCGAAATTCCTTCACCAAAGAAGACGAAGTAAATATTCCTGAATCTGAGTCAAGAATTGATGCAAACATGAGTAACTTAGAAGTACATATATTCTGGGTAGCGAAGCAGCTCTGACCACTTAATGAAGGCAAGTCTTCGGGTTCATATTGTACGGAAATAAGATTCTTTTCAGACTATGCCGGTGTAATAGCTCTATACATAGCAATCATATACAACCGCTCGTTCGACGAAAGATCCGTACTTAAAGACTGGAAAGTTGCACAGGTCACACCAATACTCAATAAAAAAAACATAGCAGTAATCCGATGAATTACAGACCCACATCACTGACGTCGATTTGCTGTATGATTATGGAATATATATTGACACACAGTCAGCGAGGGTCCAGCAAATACCGTTCTTGTTCAACACAAGTAGCTCTTCACTCGCATGAAATAATGAGTGCTATTGACAGGAGATCTCGGCGTGATATCTTCGTGCGTCAGCCTAATCCGTCCCATATCTTCTTGGCTCATCCGACACTTCCATTTCCATGTGGTATGCACTTATTATCTATATTTTCAACTTCTAACTCTTTACCAATATTGACATTTGTTATTTGATCCGATTTTGCACAGCCTCTCAGCGCTCTTAGGACCCTCATTTGATAAGGGTGATTGTCTCGCTGTAGAGAAGTCTACGTACTTTACACTTTAATAAAATATAATTTATGTTTCTTTCCTTATGTAGTTCTGTATACAGTGCAAGAAATTATTGGGATTTTGCAGGTTTTTTATCTGTACCTTGATCTTCTAGGTAACGGATTTGATATCCAAGATAATTAAAACTCTTATTTGTTCTGCTACATTGTCATACATGACAGTTTTTGATCTCGTGTGTCTGATGCCTCTAAATACCATTAATTTTGTCTTATCAGTAGAGTCCTTCAATATTTCATTCTTGGCACAATAAGTTCTGCTTGTGGATAGTGGTCTGCAGTTTATTTTCATAGCCTTATTTAATCAACTGATTATCAGCAAATAAAGAAATTTTTACTTCTGTTTGCTATATTTTTAAATCAGGGTGAACAAAAATTTGCAGTTCCTCACGAGCCTATCAATACACATATTAAAATGTGTGGGCGATAGACTAAACTT
This sequence comes from Schistocerca nitens, assembly GCF_023898315.1. NCBI lineage: Eukaryota > Metazoa > Arthropoda > Insecta > Orthoptera > Acrididae > Schistocerca > Schistocerca nitens. The sequence continues at coordinate 608,481,736 of NC_064616.1, forward strand.
TTGTCTAACCCCATTACTTATTTACATCTTTCTGCAAAAATGTTGTACTACAGGGCCTTCTTCTTCTTTTTCCTGGCCTTTATCCCATACCTTCGCGAAATCAACATATTAATTTTTGAATTTGGCAACGGTACTGATAGAGGGTGACTGGATGCCCTTACTGTTGCCACCCGTTTCTTCCTCGGGATGGGATTCGTGCACCCCGACAGTTTGCGGCTATCGTTATCCCACGTATGGGGTCCAAACATTTGCGATTCGTGAAACTGAGGAGGGACACGGATACTAGTCCGGTATTAACGTAGACGGATGTGGGAAACCGCCTGAAAACCACATCCAGGCTTGCCGGCACCACTGCCCTCGTCATTAATACGCCGGGCGGATCCGATCCGGGGGCAGCCGACCCTCCCGGGCGGGGTGAGTGAGGCGGCACACAAGAGCAGAGCGGAGCAGCATTTTCGCGCCTGTTTGCCTCGTTTGCAGGCGCGAGCAGCCGCGGCAACTCGATAAATCGATGCCGCTCTGCGCCGTCAGCCAGTAATTTCTTCCGCGTCCGCCCTCTCGCCGCTCCGGGGAGCGTGCACTCATTTACTACCGCTCGCGGCCAATCCAGCGCCGGCGGCGCGAGTAACTCAATTACCAATGCGCATAAAAGCCGCCGTCAGCAGCGGACGGGCCGTGCGGCCTCACTGATGCGAGGGCTTTAAATAAAGTTTCCTGTCATTTATCAGAGAGAACTGCGAGGGAAGGCTATTTGCGTACGTGAATACGTACTTTGAAGTCACTCTCTCGAACAAAATTTTTTTCTTAGTTTTTACTATAACTTAAAACTGTTTCAGCGTAAATGCACCGCTCGCTGTGGATTTTCTTTTTTTTTGCTACTGTAAAAAGTAATACAAGCGAAGACAGGGATGGAATTCTCCATCATTTTCACTGTAAATATGCGAAGCACGTGCCATGGTTTCACATTTGGTTGTTTATGTGACTGTGTATCTTGTTCTGAAGAGGTGATTTCCACTACATTTCAGCACAGTGAATTCCATGACTTATTATTTTTTATTCGTCCATTCTGCCATTAGAATTAAATTTACTGACAGATGAAAACTGTGTGCACGCCGGGACTCGGACGTGAAACCTTGCGTTTCCAGAAGTGGTCGTCAAGCAAGGTATGCAGGATACCTTCAGTGGAGTTGGCAAGTAAGAGAGAGGTACTGGCAGGCTTGGAGCTGTGAGGGCGGCTGATGAGTCGTGCTTGGATAGCTCAGTCGGTAACAAAACCAATGATCTCGATTCGAGTCTCGGCCCGGCACACAGCTTTAATCTGAGAGAAAGTTTGAAAACAGCGCACTCTCGAAGCAAAGTGAAAGATTCAGTGCTGAACGAGATGGCGAAAAGGAATCACATTCGTCCGGAAACTCACATTTTTGCTTTCCGTGGTTTGCCCAAATCGTTAATTGCAAATCCCTTGAAAAGGACGCGACACATTTCCTCCCCCATTCTTCACTTATCAGAGCTAACGTTCAGTCTCCAGTGCTCTCTTCGTCGATAGGATTTTAAACAAATTTTCCTTTCTTTCGCTATTAAAATTTCGTCTGGTAGCTATCTTTTTCACGAGGCATCGGATTTTAGATATTTCAAATAAAAATCGTTTGAAAAAACGGTTCAAATGGCTCTGAGCACTATGGGACTTAACTGCTGTAGTCATCAGTCCCCTAGAACTTAGAACTACTTAAACCTAACTAGCCTAAGGACATCACAAACACCCCTGTCCGAGGCAGGATTCGAACCTGCGACCGCAGCGGTTGCGCGGTTCCAGACTGTAGCGCCTAGAACCGCTCGGCCACTTCGGCCGGCAAAAATCGTTTGAGTGAGTGTTACTGATTGTGAGTTAATCGGGTTTGGACGCTATTCTTCTGAGCAATTATTATTTAGACGTAGAGATCTTTTAAGTCCGTAGAGCGTGGTGATCCTTTGGTAGGTGATATCTGACTAACCAGAGGTGATTACGTGACGCTATGATTTAGTGAGGAGGCTCAACGCGGAAATCACAATGGCAACTGATCTTAACGTTTCATTTGGGAGTACTCAGAAGATCTTCATATGTCTTCCGGCAGCATTTCTCGACGTGTAAACCTCACGAGCGAAAACAGGAAATTTGCTGCCGTCCACCGTGGTTCATTACGTAGATCTGTTATCAACAAGCTCAATGGTGGGTAATGATAATAATCCGTTCCTCGAGTGCGTGCCATTATACGTCACATTCACTTCTGTTGGTTTCCTCCTTTTATCTAACGTAATTAATGCCAAATAAGCCAAATAACTATCTTGTAAAGAAAGTGCTACAGGTATAGGAATCAAAATTTGGTTGTTAAGATTCAAACTGAATGGATCAAACCAGCAGAAGCCACAACAATAACACAATACCTGGTCCCACTGTTTGGCAATAACAATTAAAGTTCCAGTTTTCCTCGTATTTACATGGGTGCATCACTGCCACATCTTCATAAAACCATATAAATCTGAATTGTGGTGATTCTACGTAAAATTAAAATACTGCTACCGTCTCCTAATGTATGCACCTGATAACTTTTAAAATAACACTTAGACGCCAAAGAAACTGGTACAGGCATGCGTATTCAAATACAGAGATATGCAAACACGTAGAATACGGCGCTGCGGTCGGCAACGCTTATATAAGACAACAAATGTCTGATGCAGTTGTTATCTAAGGCGCTACAGTCATGGACTGTGCGGCTGGTCCCGGCGGGGGTTTGAGTCCTCCCTCGGGCATGGGTGTGTGTGTTTGTCCTTAGGATAATTTAGGTTAAGTAGTGTGTAAGCTTAGGGATTGATGACCTTAGCAGTTAAGTCCCATAAGCTTTCACACACATTTGAACATTTTTTTGCAGTTATTAGATCGGTTACTGCTGCTACAATGGCAGGTAAACAAGATTTAAGTGAGTTTGGACGTGGTGTTATAGTCAGCGCGCTAGCGATGGGACACAGTATCTCCCAGGTAGCGATGAAGTGGGGATTTTCCCGTACCACCATTTCACGATTGTACGGTGAATATCAGGAATCCGGTAAAACATCAAATCTCCTACATCGCTGCGGCCGGAAAAAGAACCTGCAACAACAGGACCAACGATCAACGACGACTGAAGATAATCGTTCAGCGTGACATAAGTGAAACCCTTCCGCAAATTCCTGCAGTTTTCAATGATGGACCATCAACAAGTGTCAGCGTGCGAACCATCCAGCGAACCATCGTCGATACGGGCTTTCGGAGCCGAAGGCCCGTGTACCCTTCATTACAGCACGACACAAAGCTTTACTCCTCGCCTGGGCCCGTCAACACTGACATTGGACTGTTGATGACTGGAAACATGTTGCCAGGTAGGACGAATCTCGTTTCAAATTGTATCCAGCGGATCGACGTGTACGGGTATTGAGACAACCTCATGAATCCATGGACCCTGCATGTCAGCAGTGAACTCTTCAAGTGGTGGAGGCTGTGTAATGGTGTGGAGGCGTGTGCAGTTTGCGTGATATGGGACCCCTGATACGTCTAGATACGACTCTGACATGTGACACGTATGTAAGCATATTGTCTGATCGCCTGAATCCATTCATTTCCATTGTGCCTTCCTACGGACTTGGACAATTCCAGAAGGACAATGCGACACCCCAAACATTCAGAATTGCTACAGAGTGGTTCCAGAAACACTCTTCTGAGTTTAAACACTTCCTCTTGTCACCAAACTCCTCGGACATCAACATTATTGAGCATATCTGGGATGCCTTGCAACGTGCTGTTCAGAAGAGATCTCCACCCCCTCGTACGCTTACGTGCCCTGCAGAATTCTTGCTGTCAGTTCCCTCCAGCACTACTTTAGTCATTAGTCGAGTCCATGCCACGTCGTGCTTTGGCACTTCTTCGTGCTCGCGGGAGCCCTATACGATATGAGGCAGATGTACCACTTTCTTTGGCTTTTCGGTGTAAAACAATTTTTCTGAATTTTTACTTTGTGTATCTTCGAAACGCTGCTCCATGTAAACAGAGTTGCCAAGTTTCCAGACAATTATTGTTTACAGTGAAGGAGAAATAAATTGCTACATTCCTCTAGGAAGGATCCATTATGCAAGGGTCAACCCAGAAAAAGGAAGCTTACATAAAACGTAGCCTTCACCAAACAGACAAAGCTAGGTAGACTAACATGGAGTGGCAATTTCAACATTAACGAAAAGAAACACGGAGCTTTATGGTGTGACTTTTAGGTGGGTGAAATGTTAGGAGAAAGGGAAAAAAGTCAAACTCGTGATCCCATTTAGGAGCTCTTAAACGTTTTGGTGTACATCGGATTATATACTTTCACCTACTGCTAATCACTGATATGCTACTTTATATAACAGGCATATAACACAAATTACACCTAAAGATATAATGAACTGTTAAAAGGAAAGGTTGAGTAAAACAGCATTACATACTTGAAATAATTATTTGATTAAACCACTACATGCAATGTTAATAATCAATTAATTGTATCGTTCCCAATAGATCTGAAATGTGTCCCTGGGAGAAATGGAAAGTCCTCTCAGAGAGTTTCTATCCAAATAGTTAGCTCAGCTGTGGGGGGTTACTGGTAGATCGTCAGGAACGACTCTCCAACTTGGTTCATCCGAGACGTTAGGTGAAGGTAATCTCAGGTTAACAAAGAGATCAGAGAAAAAAAGGAATCTGTTTTGCAGAGTTATATTCGTAGGCGTGCTTATACCAAGTGGCTAGCATTGGTCTTATAATTCAGCACGAGCAATGCATTGAAAAAAGAGTAACAGTTACCTCATATAACATTCGATGTAGGTCGTATCCACAGTTTGGAACCACATGTGCATCACACATCAACTGTTTATTTTCGTTGATATAAACAGAATATTTATAACGATAACTGTTATTTAATATATTGATGCCCAGTGCTACTTACTTCCTAGGTGGAGTGGGATCGTGCCGGATAAGATGTATGATGAGATTAAAGAAATTATTCAGATAGTGAAGGGAGACGAAAATTTAATAGTCACGGGTGACTGGAATTCGATAGTAGGAAAAGGAAGAGAAGGAAACGTAGTAGGTGAATATGGAATGGGGGTAAGAAATGAAAGAGGAAGCCGCCTGGTAGAATTTTGTTCAGAGCATAACTTAATCATAGCTAACACTTGGTTCAAGAATAATGAAAGAAGGCTGTGTACGTGGAAGAGGTCTGGGGACACTGGAAGGTTTCAGATAGATTATATAATGGTAAGACAGAGATTTAGGAATCAGGTTTTAAATTGTAAGACATTTCCAGGGGCAGATGTGGATTCTGACCACAATCTATTGGTTATGAACTGTAAATTAGAACTGAAGAAACTGCAAAAAGGTGGGAATTTAAGGAGATGGGACCTGGATAAACTGACAGAACCAGACGTTGTAGAAAGTTTCAGGGAGAGCATTAGGGAAGGATTGACAGGAATGGGGGAAAGAAATACAGTAGAAGAAGAATGGGTAGTTTTGATAGATGAAATTGTAAAGGAAGCAGAGGATCAAGTAGGTAAAAAGACGAGGGCTAGTAGAAATCCTTGGGTAACAGAAGATATATTGAATTTATTTGATGAAAGGAGAAAAAATAAAAATTCAGTAAATGAAGCAGGCAAAAAGAAATACAAACGTCTCAAAAACGAGATCGACAGGAAGTGCAAAATGACTATAAACAGGTATGGCTAGAGGACAAATGTGTGGATGTAGAGGCATATCTCACTAGGAGTAAGATAGATACTACCTACAGGAAAATTAAAGAGACCTTCGGAGAAAAGAGAACCACTTGTATGAATATCAAGAGCTCAGATGGAAACCCAGTTATAAACAAAGAGGGGAAAGCAGAAAGGTGGAAGGAGTATACAGAAGGTCTATACAAGGGCGATGTACTTGAGGACAATATTATGGAAATGGAAGAGGATGTAGATGATGATGAAATGGGAGATATGATACTGCGTGAAGAGTTTGATAGAGCACTGAAAGACCAAAGTCGAAACAAGGCCCCGGGAGTAGACAAATTTCCATTAGAACTACTGACAGCCTTGGGAGAGCCAGCCCTGACAAGACTCTACCATGTGGTGAGTAAGATGTATGAAACAGGCGAAATACCCTCGGACTTCAAGAAGAATATAATAATTCCAGTACCAAAGAAAGCAGGCGTTGACAGATGTGAAAATTACCGAACTATCAGTTTAATAAGTCACGGCTGCAAAATACTAACACGAATTCTTTACAGACGAATGGAAAAACTAGTAGAAGCCGACCTCGGGGAAGATCAGTTTGGATCCCGTAGAAATACTGGAACACGTGAGGCAATACTGACTCTACGACTTATCTTAGATTAAGGAAAGGCAAACCTACGTTTCTAGCATTTGTAGACTTAGAAAAAGCTTTTGACAATGTTGACTGGAATACTCTCTTTCAAATTCTGAAGGTGGCAGGGGTAAAATACAGGGAGCGAAAGGCTATTTACAATTTGTACAGAAACCAGATGACAGTTATAAGAGTCGAGGGTTATGAAGGGAAAGCAGTGGTTGGGAAGGGAGTGAGACGGGGTTGTAGCCTATCCCTGATGTTATTCAATCTGTATATTGAGCAAGCAGTAAAGGAAACAAAATAAAAATTCTGAGTAGGAATTAAAATCCATGGAGAAGAAATAAAAACTTTGAGGTTCGCCGATGACATTGTAATTGTGTCAGAGACCGCAAGGACCTGGAAGAGCAGTTGAACGGAATGAAAGGTGGATATAAGATGAACATCAAGAAAAGCAAAAGGAGGATAATTCAATGTAGTCGAATTAAATCAGCTGATCCCGTACCCGCGCTGTAGTAAGACTAGACAGCAAGCGCGTACGGGTAAGACCCACCAGCCCACCCCCTAAACCGCTCACCGGCCAGTATATCAGAAATTATGCTATTGCTAAATTAGTGTCTTGGCACACAGTATAGTTAATTTTTATTCATTTGCTGCATCCTTGAGGTAATTAGATTAGGAAACGAGACAATTAAAGTAGTAAATGTGTTTTGCTATTTGGGGAGCAAAATAACTGATGATAGTCGAAGTAGTGACGATATAAAATGTAGACTGGCAATGGCAAGGAAAGCGTTTCTGAAGAAGAGAAATTTGTTAACATCGAATAAAGATTTAAGTGTCAGGAAGTCTTTTCGCAAAGTATTTGTATGGAGTTTAGCCTTGTATGGAAGTGAACATGGACAATAAATAGTTTGAACAAGAAGAAAATAGAAGCTTTCGAAACGTGGTGCTACAGAAGAATGTTGAAGATTAGATGGGTAGATCACATAACTAATGACGAGATGTTGAATAGAATTGGGGAGAAGAGAAATTTGTGGCACAACCTGACTAGAAGAAGGGATCGGTTGGTAGGACATGTTCTGAGGCATCAAGGGATCACGAATTTAGTATTTGAGGGCAGTGTAGAGGGTAAAAATCGTAGAGGGAGACCAAGAGATGAATACTGTAAGTAGATTCAGAACTATGTAGTTTGCAGTAGGTACTGGGAGATGAAGAAGCTTTCACAGGATAGAGTAGCACAGAGAGCTGCATCAAACCAGTCTCTGGACTGAAGACCACAACAACAACAATAGCTTCTACTAAAAATTCCAGTAACACTCTCTGCATAATGTGTTTCCTAAACATGTTCTTAGCAAGCGTTCATGTAGTGCATAGCAGAGTGTACCTCATACCAGTACTAATCATTCCCTTTCCTGTTCCACTCGCAAATGGAGCGGAGGAAAAAAACTACTGTCAGTATGCTTCCGTACAACCGTATTTCTACCTTGTCTTCGTGACCTTGCGCGAAATGTACGTTGGCAGCAGTGGAATCACTCTACAGTCAGTTGCAACATTTTGAAGTGCGTTTTTGTGGTGTGTCACACATCAAACACAGCATGCCACGAGGAAATAAGGGTAGTCACAGTGATTGGTGAATAATATCACATAAATTAGAGTTGGAGGCTTACAATGATGACTGTGTTTCAGGTATTTTTCTTGCTCACAACTTTTCTAGACTTGTCTGTAACGAGAAAGTTCCACAGTGGTTCACCATATCCATGTGCACGGGAGAAGGATGGAAGAAGTGACATAGGGAGTCACACTATTATTTATTTCACCTTTTTTTATTTGCTACATTCGGAGTAGTACACTGTTGCACAATTGCTCAATTGTGAAGTAATGATTTTAATAGCTTCTCATTACTGGATACATTGGCAGTGGCGCTTTTGTTCTCTCTGCTGTGGCCTGGCGTCCGCTATTTCTCATGTATTGGCCATGCTCTTGGCATTGGCCGCCTTCATTTTCCTTCCAACAATGGTATTTCAAGTGCAAGGTGTCGGCGGGAAGCTTCTGGTGGCCAATGCAAGTAAGGTCAGGACATCTGCAGATACTCTGACAATGCTTCCCTTGGTGTCCAACTATGGAGAGGCTGAATGGAGTGCCTGGCCCATTGTGGCGGCAGCATGTGGGGAGCAACACACTGCACTGGTATTGTTAGCAAGCTGAGCTGAAATGACAGTGGCCTCACTATGGACACGGAGCGTCTGACAGCGTTTTATTCTCCACTGCGGCAGGTCACGGTCTGCCCAGAATTTTAACGAATGGGCGGGACACCAGTAGTGGGCACTTAGCGATGATGAGCTGTGGTAGAGAGTTGGGTGCCAAGTCCTAGGCTATCAGGTAGCGGTCCTTGGATCGTGCCCTGGAGGCAAACGTGGCACTGGCTGTGATGATCACTTCTGGCACGCAACCACTGGGATGATTACACTTGAGTATCCCACTCGCACTTTTAAATAAAGTGCATGCCCTCTATCATTTCTATCCTACTGTTGGAGGAAATTGTTTAAAGTGTAGATTCATCATCGTGTCGTGAATTGTTTTTTCTGGGGTTATTTACGAATATACTACACAGTATATTACACGGTAATAATGCAGGGACATGACTTGGTACATAGTTTGTTGCATTGAAGGGATTTGTTTAACTCGGAATATGGCTGTGGTTGTTAAAGTATCACGCTATGATAATTGTTTACAGTTTTGTCAAATGTTGCAGTGCAATGCTTGGACAGTCACATATTTACATATATCTTAGAATGGAAGCGTGAGTATTTGACGAAATTCGACAAAATTACAGCAAATAGCAATGGAATGTGGGAGTGCCTGCAGTAAATGTCGTGACGTGATTATTTTATAATAATTCAACAACATACTGTAATGTCAGTGTGTCTTACTCCGTAAACTATTTCACCATTCTGCAGAATACGCCGTGGCGTCATTTTACTATAGTATTTCAGCTGTGCCACAGTCACACTCTGTAATGCCAAAGTGTCTTACCTCATTAATTACAGTAATATTTACCGCCATGAAGTAGGATAACTCTGCTGCTGAAGTTCCATTCATTACGGTGAGTAGAGAGAGAATACCGAGGCTCTATTAATAAAATGGGGAGGAGAGCAGAAGGTACCTGGCTCTTATTGGAAGGGGTTTCCCGCCAATTTAGTTCCCCAGGCGCGACCTCGCCACGTGCTGTTGGCAGGAGGATGTGGGTTCCTGGAAGTCGTGTCTAATCAGCAGCTTCGAAATAAGATCGTTATCTGTCCTTCTACCCGCACTGATACGCTGCTTACATATGGATGAAGCAATCAGCCGCTAACAAAGTGTTCATAAAAATACTACTGCTCGAAAACAAGCACAAAGAAAAACACCAAACTCTCTCGAGCCTCCTAAGAAAGCAGAAATCAGAGATGCCCCAATTGCCCTCTGGGCCACTGACATATGGCCTCCAGGAGCGAAGGCGGCATCACAGATCGATCGACAGAAAGCCGTCCAATTATATCGCAAAATGTAGCGTATTTTTTTAGCATACTATTGTCTCAAATGTTTGATTCCCAGTCGTACATATAATTCTAACTCAACACAAACGTTCAGAACTTTGTTTTCTTCTTCAAATAAGTTACCAAAAGGAAAAGAAAATATTTATAAAGCTCTCTTTTCAATCTTTTATACGCCTTTGAATTCACTGATACTTCCGTCATATTTTTGAGGACTTTTTCCGAACTCGTTTGAGAATCTCTAATGAAGTTAATCCAGCTTCAATTTCGGAAGTAACATCTGTGTGCTTGTAGCACCAATTGTGACCGACAACTGCAACTGGAGAGCGTTGCGATGCAGTCCGGAACCTGTGTGACTGCTTCTGAGCGTTCACCTGTAGGGAATATCTTCCTTTATTAAAACTATTCCCAAAATGGCATACCACAAAAATGGCTATAATACAGCTATAATAGATAAACTACACAATAAAAGACAAACAACAGTCTCTGTTTTCCATATCTCTCACAAGACAGTCCCTACTGCCAGAATTACAAAATTCACAAACAATCCTACTATCACGCTCTGAGAACAGCTCAGTCTTCTGACGAAAAAGTATATTTAAAGTAACTTTGTTTTATACACAAAAGAGTTTTTAGCTACTCTCAAGGACCAGACATAACGACCATGGATGTGTTTAAGATTGAAATTAGTTTTTGTATGAGTAATACACAAATGCGAGACAAATCTATTCAAGTATCCAAAGCTACTATACATCGTGAATATGTAAATCAATAACTGTAGCTGATGGCCTCCTTACAACTAGCAATTTTTGAAAAAAAAACCCTATATAATTTTCCATTAACCATTCTGTATATTATAAATGATTGTGTGGTTCCACAGTTATGTAAAATTTTCATTTTATAATAAGTTTACTGCAGTCAAATATCCACACAAGTTCAAAGTACAGTTATAATAATAAACGAAGTTATAAATTTTACGTATTGTGGTTTGCATAGTCACTCGCTGACCGTGTCCTTTTGGTACAGAGCTCTTTGTGACAACGTTTGCATATTCGACGACGCAGTTTACAGTCAGTTTGCGTTTGGTTCACGATATGATATGTTGTTGCAAATAAGGTGGTGGAAACTATGGACTACCATATGGCGAGCACGTATCTCATCTCTAAGTTTCCCTTTGTTCATGTTCGGTCAATCATGGCGCCTGTGCTGTTAAATTCTGGAGATATGTCTTCTCTTTTTTCCGTCAAGTACACATTCCGAAGCGCTGGTATTGAGTAGCCTCTGGTTTGTCCTTAGGATTTCAATGAGGAAGGACTCCCACGCCAGCAGGTATGCAAGTCTGTATCGTGATGTTTTGAGCACTTCGATCGCTTTCTTTATGCATGTCAACTTCACTCTTTCTATTGTCGTCATATTTTTCTCTGTTACATGTGGTCCAATGGTTTCTAAGCCGTATCTCAGTATTGGCAAGCTTTTGGCTCAGAATAGTACCACTGCTGTTCTAAGCTGAGGAATTTAATGTGTTCTATTTCATGGATAGCCATTATTGCTTGGATTGCTTACTCTGTTACATGTTTTGTGGAACATTTTGCCCTTGTTTGTATCGTGACTGCTAGGTACTTGAAGTCTGATATGCTGTTCACTTTTCTCTGTCGCATGGAGATCTCAGCCGATGAAAGTGCTCTACCTCCATTTCTGAGACCATCATTTCCGTTTTTGCCACATTTACTTTGAAATAGTGTTCGACGCATGAATCTTCCATATCGTTTATTGTTCTTGTAGCTTTGCTATGTCCTTTGAGCCTATCACAATATCGTCTACATATGGGTATGAGTCTACATCCTCCCTTTTGGGTATTCGTACAATTTCTTCCACTGGAAGGATAAATAACAAAGGACTCAGTGGGTCTCCCTGAAGTTCCTCGTTTTTCTGGAGTATCGGCTCTGATAGAGAGTGGTCATGTAAGGTCCTTATTTCGTTCCATCGCAGTTTTACACTTATTATTCGTGTCCAAGTGTTGGTTTCACATAGGATTTCCTTTAACTTTATTGTCACTATCTGTCTGTTCATACAGCGAAAGGCTTTTGTGGAGTCTATAAACAATACATAGAATTTTTCTCTCTCTTCAAGGGCTTCTCATACGCTCTTTAGCAGGAGTTATATTGCGATCAGAGTTGGTGTTCCTTTTCTGGATCCCATTTTGCTTTCGGGGCGGTATTTGTCGAGTGTTTGCTTTATTCTTTCTGTTATTATTTTCGTGAATATTTTCAAAGTAAGGTTTTCTAGTGCTATGCCTCTGTATTTGCTAGGGTCCTTGGGGGTCTCCTTTCCCTTCACATAGCATTTTTATTATCGATTGTCTGTACTGTTCTGGAATGGCGGCTGTTTCTATGCACTTAGTGTACAGTTTTGTTCACATTGGCGTTAGTATTTGGGTTCTGCATTTTAAATATTCGCTATATAGTCTGTCAGGGCCTGCAGTTTTTTTTCTGTTAATGGCACCTTTAACTTCTTCTGTGGTCAGCAGGACCCATTCCGAAGTTGTTTCTTGAGGCAGTTGCCAATGGGCATCACTGTGGGGGTCCGGATGGGGGTTTGTCGGGGACGGCCAGCTCGTCCCACGCATCCCCCGATCAGACTAAGACTGTGGTTGCCCGGGATACTGCGCGCATTGAGGCTGATCCCTCACCTGTGGTAGAGTGGGAGGTAGTCTCAAGGTGTGGCAGGGGGCGAAAGACATTCCGGAGGGCTGAACGGAAGGCCTCTCCAGTTTGTCTGACGAACCGGTTTCAGGTTCTGTCTCAGGCTGATACTGATCTTCGGCCTGACATGGCTGCTTGTCCTGTTCCAGAGGTTGCCCCTCAGTCTGCAAGATCCGGGCGGTCGCAGAGGGTGGGCTTACTGGTAGTTGGGAGCTCCAACGTCAGGCGCGTAATGGGGCCCCTTAGAGAAATGGCAGCAAGAGAGGGGAAGAAAACCAATGTGCACTCCGTGTGCATACCGGGGGGAGTCATTCCAGATGTGGAAAGGGTCCTTCCGGATGCCATGAAGGGTACAGGGTGCACCCATCTGCAGGTGGTCGCTCATGTCGGCACCAATGATGTGTGTCGCTATGGATCGGAGGAAATCCTCTCTGGCTTCCGACGGCTATCTGATTTGGTGAAGACTGCCGGTCTCGCTAGCGGGATGAAAGCAGAGCTCACCATCTGCAGCATCGTCGACAGGACTGACTGCGGACCTTTGGTACAGAGCCGAGTGGAGGGTCTGAATCAGAGGCTGAGACGGTTCTGCGACCATGTGGGCTGCAGATTCCTCGACTTGCGCCATAGGGTGGTGGGGTTTCGGGCTCCGCTGGATAGGTCAGGAGTCCACTACACGCAGCAAGCGGCTACACGGGTAGCAGGGGTTGTGTGGCGTGGACTGGGCGGTTTTTTAGGTTAGATGGCCTCGGGCAAGTACAGAAAGGGCAACAGCCTCAAAGGGTGCGGAGCAAAGTCAGGACATGCGGGGACCAAGCAGCAATCGGTATTGTAATTGTAAACTGTCGAAGCTGCGTTGGTAAAGTACCGGAACTTCAAGCGCTGATAGAAAGCACCGAAGCTGAAATCGTTATAGGTACAGAGAGCTGGCTTAAGCCAGAGATAAATTCTGCCGAAATTTTTACAGAGGTACAGACGGTGTTTAGGAAGGATAGATTGCATGCAACCGGTGGTGGAGTGTTTGTCGCTGTTAGTAGTAGTTTATCCTGTAGTGAAGTAGAAGTGGATAGTTCCTGTGAATTATTATGGGTGGAGGTTACACTCAACAACCGAGCTGGGTTAATAATTGGCTCCTTTTACCGACCTCCCGACTCAGCAGCGTTAGTGGCAGAACAACTGAGAGAAAATTTGGAATACATTTCGCATAAATTTCCTCAGCATGTTATAGTCTTAGGTGGAGATTTCAATTTACCAGATATAGACTGGGACACTCAGATGTTTAGGACGGGTGGTAGGGACAGAGCATCGAGTGACATTATACTGAGTGCACTATCCGAAAATTACCTCGAGCAATTAAACAGAGAACCGACTCGTGGAGATAACATCTTGGACCTACTGATAACAAACAGACCCGAACTTTTCGACTCTGTAAGTGCAGAACAGGGAATCAGTGATCATAAGGCCGTTGTAGCATCCCTGAATATGGAAGTTAATAGGAATATAAAAAAAAGGGAGGAAGGTTTATCTGTTTAGCAAGAGTAATAGAAGGCAGATTTCAGACCACCTAACAGATCAAAACGAAAATTTCTGTTCCGACACTGACAATGTTGAGTGTTTATGGAAAAAGTTCAAGGCAATCGTTAAATGCGTTTTAGACAGGTACGTGCCGAGTAAAACTGTGAGGGACGGGAAAAACCCACCGTGGTACAACAACAAAGTTAGGAAATTACTGCGAAAGCAAAGAGAGCTTCACTCCAAGTTTAAACGCAGCCAAAACCTCTCAGACAAACAGAAGCTAAGCGATGTCAAAGTTAGCGTAAGGAGGGCTATGCGAGAAGCGTTCAGTGAATTCGAAAGTAAAATTCTATGTACAGACTTGACAGAAAATCCTAGGAAGTTCTGGTCTTACGTTAAATCAGTAAGTGGCTCGAAACAGCATATCCAGACACTCCGGGATGATGATGGCATTGAAACAGAGGATGACACGCGTAAAGCTGAAATACTAAACACCTTTTTCCAAAGCTGTTTCACAGAGGAAGACCGCACTGCAGTTCCTTCTCTAAATCCTCGCACAAACGAAAAAATGGCTGACATAGAAATAAGTGTCCAAGGAATAGAAAAGCAACTGGAATCACTCAACAGAGGAAAGTCCACTGGACCTGACGGGATACCAATTCGATTCTACACAGAGTACGCGAAAGAACTTGCCCCCCTTCTAACAGCCGTGTACCGCAAGTCTCTAGAGGAACGGAGGGTTCCAAATGATTGGAAAAGAGCACAGGTAGTCCCAGTCTTCAAGAAGGGTCGTCGAGCAGATGCGCAAAACTATAGACCTATATCTCTGACGTCGATCTGTTGTAGAATTTTAGAACATGTTTTTTGCTCGAGTATCATGTCGTTTTTGGAAACCCAGAATCTACTATGTAGGAATCAACATGGATTCCGGAAACAGCGATCGTGTGAGACCCAACTCGCGTTATTTGTTCATGAGACCCAGAAAATATTAGATACTGGCTCCCAGGTAGATGCTATTTTTCTTGACTTCCGGAAGGCGTTCGATACAGTTCCGCACTGTCGCCTGATAAACAAAGTAAGAGCCTACGGAATATCAGACCAGCTGTGTGGCTGGATTGAAGATTTTTTAGCAAACAGAACACAGCATGTTGTTATCAATGGAGAGACGTCTACAGACGTTAAGGTAACCTCTGGCGTGCCACAGGGGAGTGTTATGGGACCATTGCTTTTCACAATATATATAAATGACCTAGTAGATAGTGTCGGAAGTTCCATGCGGCTTTTCGCGGATGATGCTGTAGTATACAGAGAAGTTGCAGCATTAGAAAATTGTAGCGAAATGCAGGAAGATCTGCAGCGGATAGGCACTTGGTGCAGGGAGTGGCAACTGTCCCTTAACATAGACAAATGTAATGTATTGCGAATACATAGAAAGAAGGATCCTTTATTGTATGATTATATGATAGCGGAACAAACACTGGTAGCAGTTACTTCTGTAAAATATCTGGGAGTATGCGTGCGGAACGATTTGAAGTGGAATGATCATATAAAATTAATTGTTGGTAAGGCGGGTACCAGGTTGAGATTCATTGGGAGAGTGCTTAGAAAATGTAGTCCAGCAACAAAGGAGGTGGCTTACAAAACACTCGTTCGACCTATACTTGAGTATTGCTCATCAGTGTGGGATCCGTACCAGATCGGGTTGACGGAGGAGATAGAGAAGATCCAAAGAAGAGCGGCGCGTTTCGTCACAGGGTTATTTGGTAACCGTGATAGCGTTACGGAGATGTTTAATAAACTCAAGTGGCAGACTCTGCAAGAGAGGCGCTCTGCATCGCGGTGTAGCTTGCTCGCCAGGTTTCGAGAGGGTGCGTTTCTGGATGAGGTATCGAGTATATTGCTTCCCCCTACTTATACCTCCCGAGGAGATCACGAATGTAAAATTAGAGAGATTAGAGCGCGCACGGAGGCTTTCAGACAGTCGTTCTTCCCGCGAACCATACGCGACTGGAACAGGAAAGGGAGGTAATGACAGTGGCACGTAAAGTGCCCTCCGCCACACACCGTTGGGTGGCTTGCGGAGTATGAATGTAGATGTAGATGTAGATGTAGAACGTATCCTGTTTGCCCTCTAGTCTGCTTCTAGTCCCTTCTTGTTCAGTATGTTGTCGAAGTGCATCTCCCAATCTTCAATATTGATGTAATGTGTTTCGGTTCGTTTTCTGGGCCTTAGTGCCGTATATGGGTCTCTTGTCGCTTCCTCCACTAGCTTCTTTCCTTCTCTTTCGCAGGATGTTGTTTTCTTTTAGAGTTTTCTTATAGATTTATCGCTTTTCAGAGTACGTCCTGAGGAGTGTAGGGTTCTCTGCGCACCGTTTTAGGTGGTTCAAATGTTGAAATGTGTGTGAAATCTTATGGGACTTAACTGCTAAGGTCATCAGTCCCAAAGCTTACACATTACTTAACCCAAATTGGACTGTGTGAAAAATTGGGACTTTGTACGGGCGCTGTTGACCGCGCAGTTGAGCGCCACACAAACCAAACATCATCATCATCAAGATGGACACAGTCCAAATACCGGTCGTATGTTAAATAAAATCACCTTCTATTGTGACTGGCAGCGGTTATTTTTCTACAGTCTGTAAAGGAACTGTCACGGTGTTCAACTGCATCCATTTTGGATACAACAAACGTAAATGAACATGTAGCAGCCATTTCAAAGTTGAAAAGCTGAAGTTCCTTCACCAGGCATCGAGATAATACATTTGTGAATCATTAACAATTTCATTTTTACGGAGTTCGCTAGGTTGGTGATTTACGTGGTATGTTGACCGTCGTCCAGTAACATTCCTTCTTTCGAATGTTTCGTCAGCGTGCGTGGCTAGCATTTTCAGGGGATTACTAGTGACGCTGATTCTGCTCGTCTAAACCTCAGTTTATAGTTACATTATTCCGGTGATTGATTCCTGGGCATATTCGAAATCACCCACTTACATTTATTCTTCCGGTAAAGTATCCCCCGCCACACACCGTTGGGTGGCTTGCGGAGTATGATGTAGATGTAGATGATGTAAAGATATAAATACAAAATGAGGAAAATCCTGATGCAATAAAGACAATATTTTGAAAATGATAATTGCTACTCACCATATAGCGAAGATGCTGAGTAGCAGTCAGGCATTACAAAAAGACTGTCAAACAAATAAGCTTTCGGGCAAAAAGGCCTTCATCAGAGTGAAACACAGGAAAGAAGAGAAATAAGGACGGACACTGACTATAGGCTTTTTGGCCAAAAGCTTATTTGTCTGACAGTCTTTTTGTTGCGTCTACTTGTGACTCAACACCTCCGCTATATGGTGAGTAGCAACAATCCTTTTCATAACATTGTCAGTACAGATTGAGGTACGCACCGGTGACGTAAAGCGTCGAAAATGCTAACCACATACCGCGAAGAGTTGAGAAGAAGAAAGTCAGTAGATGATGTGCAATATACCTGAGAAATAACCACCAGGTGAAGTCTGAAAACGACTGACGCGATACCCTGAATAATCGTATTAATTTCAACCTTTCCATTTTGCAGAACAGGTAATTAAAATGAAAGTAGTGTAATCCAAAATCTCCAGAAACACGATAGTTCTCCTACAGACGCTTAAGAGAAGAAAACATATTTCTATTTCTTTTTCTGAGTTAAATTCGCTGAGATAGTTGAAATACATAATTTTTCCAGTCGCACAGGGTAGCCACGCAGTCTTGTGGGCGCCTTGCCACGGTTCGCGGGGCTCCGGGGCTCTCCCCCTCCCCCTCCCTCCCCACTCCCCGTTGGAGGTTCGGAGGTTCGAGTCCTCTCTCGAGCATGGGTGTGTGTGTTGTCCTTCGCGTAAGTTAAAGTTAGATTAAGTAGTGTGTAAGCGTAGGGACCGATGACTTCAACAGTTTGGTCCCGTAGGAACCACAAATTTCCAATATTTTTCCATCATAAAATCATTGGGGCACGAGCTTTGAAATGCATGTTACCCGCAAAGGCAAATTTATTTTTTCGAACGATAAATTGATGTATCTCGCTTTTGATACTGTGTACGCCGCGCGGGATTAGCCGAGCGGTCTGAGGCGCTGCAGTCATGGACTGTGCGGCTGGTCCCGGCGGAGGTTCGAGTCCTCCCTTGGGCATGGGTGTGTGTGTTTGTCCTTAGGATAATTTGAGTTAAGTAGTGTGTAAGCTTTGGGACTGATGACCTTAGCAGTTAAGTCCCACAAGATTTCACACACATTTGTTGATACTGTGTACAAGGCCCTGAAGACCCACATCATTCCGTCCATTGCAGTACATGTTACTCAAGGGCAATAGACTGCGGTTGACGCTGCGTGTGTTTATAATGTACGATGTTTTAAAAACCAATTATATTTGAGTTTGTTACAAATTTTGCGAAGGTGATCAGGTCTGATAGCTCACAGAGGTTGATCTACACAACGATGGGTACATCAGGGAAAACATCACTTAACTACAGTGCCCAGTCTCATTTATCTCTTCATTAGTAGTGCCCGTCAAGCAAATGAGTTTATAGTGATCACCTGCAATTCCTCTTTTAAAAATAGGGGTGGCGTCAACTATTTAAAAAAACACAGTACAACAAACGTCTGCAATTTTCCAAGTTTCTGAACACGAAATAGGCCAACATACCTTATTTTTAACTTTGAACAGTACAGATATTGGTGCAGTAAAATGGTAAGCTATAAACAAAAAGCAATATCCAATTTCGAAACTGGAATCCTACGATATTAGTATTTCGATATGTAAATACATCATAACGTTACTGATAGACATTTTGAACAACATCAAACGATTCCCTCATTTATCACAGCTTTACAAAATCTAGATTTTTGTTATTTTCAATTTACTTGTGTCCACAGTCATGCAGTATTGCAGAAAGGACCACATTTCCCGCCTGGACTGTTATTCTACGTGTTTATTCACCACTACTGCCATTTCGCCTATTACGGCATTTTCAAGTAATAGCTCAATATGAAGTGCGTCAATACATTATTCCTTTTAAAAGCGCAACAAGGACACTGTTCTTTCATCAGCCATATTTATATATTCCATCTGTATCGTATGATAGGAGTCTTCGTCACTTATATAAAAGTACTTCATGTAACAACAGCTGCCGAATCCTTGTCATCTTCGTACAAAATTTTCACCGTGCCTCCACTAGAAACTGGTATAGGCATGCGTATTCAAAAACATACATGTGTAACAGGCAGAATACGGTGCTGCAGTCTGCAATGCCTGTATAAGACAACAAGTGTCTGGCGCATTCGTTACATCGGTTATTGCTGCTACAATGGCAGGTTATAAAGATTTAAGTGATTTTGAATGCGGTGTTAAAGTCGACGCACTAGCGATGGGACACAGCATCTCCGAGGTAACGATAAAGTGGGGATTTTCCCGTACGACCATTTCACGAATGTTCCGTGAATATCAAGAATCCGGTAAAACATCAAATCTCCGACATGGCTGCGGCCGGAAAAAGATTCTGCAAGAACGGGACCAACGACGACTGAAGAGAATCGTTCAACGTGACAGAAGTAAAACCCTTCCGCAGACGTCAATGCTGGGTCATCAACAAGTGTCAGCGTACGAACCATTCAACGAAACATCATCAATATAGGCTTTCGGAGTCGAAGGCCCACTCGTGTACCCTTGATGACTGTACGACACAAAGCTTTAGCCTTACCTGGGCCCATCAACAACGACATTGGCCTGTTGATGACTGGAAACTTGTTGCCTGGTCATACGAGCCTCGTTTGAAACTGTATCGAGCGAATGGGCGTGTACAGGTATGGAGACAACCTCACGAATCCATGGAACCTGCATGTCAGCAGGGGACTGTTCAAGCTGGTTTAGGATCTGTAATGGTGTGGAGCGTGTACAGTTGGAGTGGTATGGGACCTATGATACGTCTTGATACGACTCTGACAGGTGACACGTACGTAAGCATCCTGTCAAATCACCTGCATCCTTTCATGTCCATTGTGCCTTCCGACGGACTTGGGCAATTCCAGGAGGACAATGTGACATCCCTCAAGTCCATAATTGCTACAGAGTGGCTCCAGGAACACTTTCCTGAGTTTAACCATTTCCGCTGGCCACCAAACTCACCAGACATGAACATTATTGAGCATATCTGAGATGCCTCCCAATGTGCTGCTCAGAAGAGATCTCCACCCCCCCCCCCCCCGTACTCTTACGGATTTATGGACATCCCTGCAAGATTCATGGTGTTAATTCCCTCCAACTCTACTTCAGACATTAGGCGAGTCCATACCACGTCGTGCTGCAGCCCTTCTGAGTGTTCGCGGTTAGGCATGTGTGCCAGTTTCTTTGGCCCATCAGTTCATGATACTTGTCACTTATCAGAGATGGTCGACTTAGGACATGAGTTGGACAAAAGTACGGAAACGCCGTGAGCAATGCATGCATGAACATAAATGCAGATGCTAGCCAAGCCTGAAGGCTGCGTTGGTGTACTTGGCCACGAGCGACAGGTGTGCAATGTCCTCAGTACGTTTCAAGCATCAGTCGTTGTCAGAACAGAGTTCTGTGAAATTGTGATTTCGAACGCTGGCAAGACGTTGGTGCTCGTATGGTGGTTGCTTCCTTAGACAAGGTAGCTTAACTGTTTCGTTTTTGAAGAAGCACCGTATCGAAGACATACCGCACACAGGGAAATCGGAAAAACATCACTTGCTAAGTCACAGAGCAGACAAAAGTGTGTGTTGAGTGATCGCCACGTACGGTAACTCAAGAGGATTGTGGCGAAAGAAAAAGAGGACGATAGCTGCTAAAGTCACTGCACGAAAACTACACAAAGGGAGCTCCATAAGCAGGTAATTGCCGGTTGCCGGGCGAGCTGGAATCCCAAAACCACTCGCCAGTTTTGCAAACAACTGGAAATGTGGTCCCGAGGCTATAAAGCCGGCCGGTGTGGTCGAGCGATTGTAGGCGCTTCAGTCTGGAATCGCGCGACCGCTACGGTCGCAGGTTCGAATCCTGCCTCGGGCATGGATGTGTGTGATGTCCTTAGGTTAGTTAGGTTTAAGTAGTTCTGAGTTCTAGGGGACCGATGACCCAAGATGTTAAGTCCCATAGTGCTCAGAGCCATTTGAACCATTTAAGGCTATAAAACATGCACCGTAAGAAAGTTTCTGGTTGGCTGAGACTTGTTTCACACTGTTTCCAACTTCCGGGCGAGTTTGTGTCCGAAGAGTAAGACATGGTGGGGATTCGGTGATGATTTGGGTGGTGTTCCATAGGTCCCACACTTACTCCGCGAGGTCACATTACTGCCAAGGATTATGAGACCGTTTTGGCTGATGACATACATTTAATTGTACAATATTTGTTCTCCACTGATGATGCTGTGTTACAAGAGGACAGTGCCCCTGTTCACAAAGCTCTCATCGACCAGGAATGGTTTTGTGAGTACGAAGATGAACTGTCGGATCTCCCGTGGACATCACAGTCAGCAGATCTCACTGTTGTTAAGCCTTTCTTGTCTACTTTGGAGAGAACGGTGCGTGATCACTACCCATCTCCACCGTTGTTATCTGAACTTGCCACTGTTATGCAAGAAGAATGGTATTAAATACCCCTGAAAACTATACAGGACCTGTATTTATCGATTCCGAGACGACTGGAAGCTGTTTTGAAAGCCAATAATAATTCGTTTGACTGTGTAGATCTCTGTTAAAAAATTTCAAGTTTTTTGGAACTGATGGCTTTACACAAAACTTGTTTTGTGTCATGCTTACAGACAAAATGAGACAATGTCGGAAAGGTATAAAATGTTAGTGGCTTGGAAATAAAAGCACAAATGGAGTTCAGTTTTGGCCCCCTTCTATTCCTTACACACACATCAAAAATGTTTTTTATCGCCTCGGTTCAGAGAGTTCCGGTACCTGTACAGAAAATTGGAATAGAGGTCAACATAAACATCATTTCTGCCATTTTTATTGCTCATGAAAACCACACATTGCACGTTGTACCACCGTACAGCGAGACATTCAGAGGTGGTGGTCCAGATTGCTCTACACATCGGTACCTCTAATACCCAGTAGCACGTCCTCTTTCATTGATGCGTGCCTGTATTCGTCGTGGTATAATATTCACAAGTTCTTCAAGGCACTGTTGGTCCAGACTGTCCCACTCCTCAACGGCGATTCGGCGTAAATCCCTCAGAGTAGTTGGTGGGTCACGTCGTCCATAAACAGCCCTTTTCAATCTATCCCAGACATGTTCCATAGGGTTCACGTCTGGAGAACATGCTATCCACTCTGGTCGAGCGATGTCGTTGTCCTGAAGGAAGTCATTCACAAGATGTGCACGACGGGGGCAGGAATTGTAGTCCATGAAGACGAATGCCTCGGCAATATGCTGCCGATATGGTTGCACTATCGGTCGGAGGGTGGCATTCACGTATTTACAGCCGTTACGGCGCCTTCCATGACCACCAGCGGCGTACGTCGGCCCCACATAATGCCACCCCAAAACAGCAGCGAACGTCCGCCTGGCTGCACTCGCTGGACAGTGTATCTAAGGCGTTCAGCCTGACCGGGTGGCCTCCAAACACGTCTCCGACGATGCAAAGATGGACCTCGCCATTGACGTCGGTAGTAAAGTTGCACATCATGCAGCCTATTGTGCACAGTTGGAGTCGTAACACGACGTCCTGTGGCTGCACGAAAAGCATTATTGAACCCGGTGGCGTTGCTGTCAGGGTTCCTCCGAGCCATAATCCGTAGGTAGTGGTCATCCACTGCAGCAGTAGCCCTTGGGCGGCCTGAGCGAGACATGCTATCGACAGTTCCTGTCTCTCTGTGTCTCCTCCATGTCCGAACAACATCAATTTGGTTCACTCCGAGACGCCTGGACACTTCCCTTGCTGAGAGCACTTCCTGGCACAAAGTAACAATGTGGACGCGATCGAACCGCGGTATTGACCGTCTCTGGCATATCAGCAGAGGACGTCGATGAGTTCATGGGAAATATTAAGGCTACCGCTGCAATCAGTGGTCGGTAGAGCAATTACTCTCTGTGTAGCTAATTTACGATTGACAGGCGGGGCAAAGACATACATGTTGTACCGAAAACTTCTTAGTAAGGTAGAAACATTTCAGCAGCTAGCTAATGGTTTACGACAACGTTATCAGAAGCAAAATAGCCTAAGATTTTCCCATGAATATTTGAGTACCTTAACCAAGAAGTATAACGAATCAGAGGAAACTTTTTCAGATAGTACCCAGAGTATCAATGTGCAGACATACCAGCTGACACAAAATGCAGAAGCGTATAGACTCATGTTGCAGGAAACCGAGAGTAGAGCTTTGGAAGTTTTTCTACTACAATCCATACCGGGATGTCACATAGGGCAAGAATGGAAAATACTGTGTTACGTACAGAAGCAGTGTCAGCAACCTGATTGTTATAAGTGCTGTCAAGGTGGACACTGAAAGCAGGATTGTGAGAAACAAAGGCAGGAAAAAAAACCACATCAGAAGCAGAGGTTAAATGCAAATGGGACTGCCTGATATAGTACAGGGCCCCCGCGAGCACGCAGAAGTACTGCTGCACGACGTGGCATGGACTCGACTAACGTCAGAGGTAGTGGTGGAGGGGACAGACACCATTAATCCTGCAGGGCTGTCCATAAATCCGTAAGAGTATGAAGGAGTGGATGTCTCTTCTGAACAGCACATTGCAAGGTATCCCAGATATGCTCAATACTGTTCTGTCTGGGGAGTTTGGTGGGCGGTGGAAGTGTTTAAACTCAGAAGAGTGTTCCTGGAGCCACCCTGTAGAAATTCTGGCCGTTTGGGGTGTCACATTGTCCTGCTGAATTGCCCAAGCCCGTCGAAAGGCACAATGGACATGAATGGATGCACGTGATCAGACAGGATTCTTACATGCGTGTCACCTGTCAGTCGTATCTAGACGTACCAGGGACCCCATATCTACATCTACATCTACATCCATACTCCGCAAGCCACCTAACGGTGTGTGGCGGAGGGTACCCTATCGGTTCTCCCTTCTATTCCAGTCTCGTATTGTTCGTGGAAAGAAGGATTGTCGGTATGCTTCTGTGTGGGCTCTAATCTCTCTGATTTTATCCTCATGGTCTCTTCGCGAGATATACGTAGGAGGGAGCAATATACTGCTGGACTCTTCGGTGAAGTTATGTTCTCGAAACTTTAACAAAAGCCCGTACCGAGATACTGAGCGTCTCTCCTGCAGATTCTTCCACTAGAGTTTATCTATCATCTCCGTAACGCTTTCGCAATTACTAAATGATCCTGTAACGAAGCGCGCTGCTCTCCGTTGGATCTTCTCTATGTCTTCTATCAACCCTATCTGGTACGGATCCCACACTGTTGAGCAGTATTCAAGCAGTGGGCGAACAAGCATACTGTAACCTACTTCCTTTGTTTTCGGATTGCATTTCCTTAGGATTCTTCCAATGAATCTCAGTCTGGCATCTGCTTTACCGACGATCAACTTTATATGATCATTCCATTTTAAATCACTCCTAATGCGTACTCCCAGATAATTTATGGAATTAACTGCTTCCAGTTGCTGACCTGCTATTTTGTAGCTAAATGATAAGGGAACTATCTTTCTATGTATTCGCAGCACATTACACTTGTCTACATTGAGATGCAATTGCCATTCCCTGCACTATGCGTCAATTCGCTGCAGATCCTCCTGCATTTCAGTACAATTTTCCATTGTTACAACCTCTCGATACACGACAGCATCATCTGCAAAAAGCCTCAGTGAACTTCCGATGTCATCCACAAGGTCATTTATGTATATTGTGAATAGCAACGGTCCTATGACACTCCCCTGCGGCACACCTGAAATCACTCTTACTTCGGAAGACTTCTCTCCATTGAGAATGACATGCTGCGTTCTGTTGTCTAGGAACTCTTCAGTCCAACAGCACACGCCACACACCATTACAGAGCCTCCACTAGCTTGAACAGTCCGCTGCTAACATACAGGATCCGTGGATTCATGAGGTTGTCTCCACACCAGTACACGTCTATCCACTCGATACAATTTGAAACGAGACTCGTCCGACCAGGCAACATGTGTCCAGTCATCAACAGTCCAATGTCGGTGTTGACGGGCCCAGGCGAGGCGTAAGGCTTTGTGTCGTGCAGTCATCAAGGGTACACAAGTGGGCCTTCGGCTCTGAAAGCCCATATCGATGATGTTTCATTGAATGGTTCGCACGCTGACATTTGTTGATGGCCCAGCATTGAAAACTGCAGCAATCTACCTGCAGAAATTTTGAAGGATTGCACTTCTGTCACGCTGAGCGATTCTCTTCAGTCGTCTTTTGTTCGTTCTTGAAGGTTCTTTTTCCGGCCACAGCGATGTCGGAGATTTGATGTTTTACATGATTCCTGATTTTAACCGTACATTCGTGAAATGGTCGTACCGGAAAACCCCCACTTCATCGCTACCTCGGGGATGCTGTGTCCCATCGCTCGTACACCGACTATAACACTAAGTTCAAACTCTCTTAAATCTTGATAACCTGCCGCCGGCCGGAGTC